>NC_090649.1:112111340-112411340 GCF_040937935.1 Hyperolius riggenbachi | reverse complement strand
ACGTTGGACTTCCACAATTCAGCGCGAATGGTCAGCAGAAGCAGACCAGGAAGAAGGTGACGACTATGATGCATCACAACAACTATCACAACGCTCACAAGAGGATGATGAGGATTCTGGCAGGACTCTGGCACACATGGCTCAATTCATGCTAGACTGCATTGAACGCGACCCACGCATTGTGCGCATTCTGGACAACACCAATTACTGGGTTTATACCCTTCTGGATCCAGGGTACAAACACAATGTTCCAAAACTGCTTGAAGAAAGAGTCAGACAGGTCAAAATGGAAGAATACCAGCAGGCCCTTGTGGAGACTTTAGAGAGTAGATTGACATCCTCCCCCTCCTCTAGCCAGTTGTACGCCGACAGACTGACTTCCGCAAACCCAGGACGACCAGGAGGGCAGCAAACAACACAAGCCGCAGCTAGTGCCCAAAAGGGAATGGTATCGGCAGTGTGCTTGGAGTGGGAAAATTTTCTGACACCCATGCAGCAGCCCACAGAACAGCAAGCGTGCAGATCCACCTCCAACACCGATCGCCTGGAGAAGATGGTCAAGGACTACATGTCAGATGGCGTAGCTGTGTTGAACAATCCATCTGCACCCTTCAACTATTGGGTATCGAAGCTAGACACCTGGCACGAACTGGCAATGTACGCAATAGAGGTGCTGGCTTGCCCGGCAGCCAGCGTTATGTCGGAACGCTGTTTCAGTGCTGCCGGAGGCATCGTCACAGATCGGCGTATCCGCCTCTCCACAGAAAATGCAGACTGTCTGACTCAAATTAAAATGAATCAATCCTGGATTGGAAACGACTATGCAACACTCCTGGACCCCAACCAAGTAACATGAACAATGACCATCTGTGATGGGTTAGCGTTTCCGGTCCCTGTTTATGGAACCTCTTATCTTTATTACATTTATGACTGCATGGCGGCAAAATGCATGCTATCCGCACGCTTCTTGTCCTCATGCAAGGCCTGGGTTGTTGTGTCTGAAAGCGTGGCCTTCTCCTCCTGCGCCTCCTCCTGTTCCATCACGTGTGCTGCTGCTGGGTTAGCGTTGCTGGTCCCTGTTTATGGAACCTCTTATCTTTATTACATTTATGACTGCATGGCGGCAAAATGCATGCTATCCGCACGCTTCTTGTCCTCATGCAAGGCCTGGGTTGTTGTGTCTGAAAGCGTGGCCTTCTCCTCCTGCGCCTCCTCCTGTTCCATCACGTGTGCTGCTGCTGGGTTAGCATTACCGGTCCCTTTTCCTGGAACCTCTCATCTGTATTACATTTATGACTGCATGCCGACAAAAAGTATGTTACCTGTGCAAAGAAAACAGACATTTCCCGCATTTAAAAGACAGTTTTCCCTTTAAAACTTTAAAATCGATTTTCTCAAAAACTATAAGCTCTTTTTGCTAATTTTTTTCCCTCTTGTACCCACTCCCAATGTGCACATACCCTGTAAATTTGGGGTATGTAGCATGTAAGGAGGCTTTACAAAGCATGAAAGTTCGGGTCCCCATTGACTTCCATTATGTTCGGAGTTCGGCGCGAACACCTGAACATCGCGGCCATGTTCGGCGAACGTTCGCGAACCCGAACATCCAGGTGTTCGCCCAACACTAGTTGCAGGCTGTGCAGGATGGCTGGGTTGCAGGCTTGAAATTATGTAACCAGTTTTATAACCCGCCAACTGCCAGAACTCATTGACACCAACACAGAGTATTGAATTCCCAAAATGTATTAGGACCCAATAAATAACCGGTCCAAGAAAAAAAACTCAACCAATTTAAAAAATTATTACAATATATTCTCTACATATTCAAGATTTTCTTGAAATCTTCATTCTTCTCCACCTCTTCTTCCATGGCAACTGAAAAAGAATCTCAGATTGAACACAATGTACAACACAACCGAAGCTTGTGGTGAGTATTCCAAACAGATCTAGTCCATAGAGTATCCTAAAATTAATAATAACCGTACTAATTTAGTCCCATATTTCCCATGTAAAGCTTCATTAGAGTGGAAAACCCAAACCCCAGAGAACCAAAAATAAAATTAATATTGAAGTAAAAAAAACAAAAATTGGATAAACAACAGTGTTTCTACACTGTAGCATTTTTGCTGATCAGCAAAACCCTTATTTGGTTCAACTTCCCAATATCTACCCAACTTTAATGGTGCTTCTTAAAAAAATAGTTAGATCTGTTTCGAAACAGTCAATTAATCCAGCTTTTAAGTACTGAATAAATAAATAAATAAAATAAATAAATAGGTTAATAAATGAATAAATAAATTAGTTAGTGAGTTAATACTATAAATAGGTTAATTAATATCAATAAATGAATGAAAATAAATAATAAATTGATCAAAAACAATCTCCTCTTTTCTTGCAGGTGAACTCCAACAATCAAGATCCCAAAAGAAGAACACGGAAAAAGGTAAGTATCATAAAGAAAATAATAATAATAATACATTCTCTTCACTGCATGAGATTCCTCTACTAAATTGTATAATTCCTCCCTTCACAGGATGATCAGCATGCAAGCTGCACAGTCTTTGAAAAGGTAACTAACCAATAGCCTCTTTTATACTGGTAAGTTAGTGTTATTTATTCTGCTTTTTATTTCTTCCTAGGTGTTCAAGGACCAGCACTGGATCAGACCACCATAGGTGAGTATCTTTCTGGATCTCAGTGGTTTGTTTATTTTCCTTATACATCAAAAGCACATATATATATATATATATATATATATATATATATATATATATATATATATATATATATATATATATATATATCCACATAAAATATATATATTTCCACATACATACTATGGGGACCTAGCCCTTGACAGAGCTCTCTTTCCAACTCTGAGCATTTATGACACAGATTTGTTCCACAGTCATCAGAACCCAGAATATTCAGACATTTCCAGAATCTGCTTTTTTTCCCCCAAGCAATCAGACTCTTCTTTCTGAAGCAAGACCTGCATTATTCACAGTGCATATTAAAAAAAAACAATATTGTCAAACAGGCCCTGACAGGTGGGTTTGCTGAATTACAGTTCTAGTGCGTTTTGGCACACACAAAAAAAAAACAGATTTATGGTGGCAATAGTAAATACTCTTCACAGATTCACATAATAGCTGAAACTGAGTCTAAAAAAAATCCTAATGACAGGCAAGGGATCTTTCTTGATTAAAAAAATACTCTTCCTTATCCTCTCAGAGATCTATATAGGACTACTAGCTGATTGCCCTGCATTGCCCGGGTATGTATTTGGCTGGTTTTGGCTCTGCATACTTTGTCTAACCCTAACACACACAATTACTCAATGACCAAGTTTGTGAGTTTTGCAGTCTTTGATATCAATAATTTGCATTGAAATGAAAAAAATCTGATTGCTGTTTGTGGCTCCACACCCTTTTCTGAATTTGAACCCCAGTCACCCAATAACCAACTGTACCAAGTTTGTGGCCTGTGCCATGAACAGTGCAAGAATGGTAGCAATTAAATATTCCCCTTGAAAAGCAATAGGTGAAGTTTGATTTACTTTTGTAGGATCCACCCACTTCCCTGAATATTAATCCCAGTCACCCATTGACTAACCGTGCAAAGTTTAAAAACCCTGCGATTAACAGTGTAAGAATGGCTGCAGTTAACATTTTCCCAGTGAAATTTGTATTTGTCTCCAACCACTGATGACCCGGCATTGCTCGTGTATGTATTTGACGGGTGTTGGCTCCGCCCACTTTTTCTAAACCTAACGCTCAAACACTCAATGACCAAGTTTGTGAGCTTTGGGGTCCTTGACATCAATAATTTGATTACTCCCATAGAAGTTAAACAAATCAGATTGGCTGTTTGTGGCTTCACCCCTCTCCAGCATTTGAACCCCAGTCACCCAATGACCAACTGTAGCAGGTTTGAGGCATCTGCTATTAACAGTGTAAAATGGCAGCAATTTAAATATTCCACTTGAAAATCAACAGGTGAATTTTGATTGGTTGTTATAGGTTCCATCAACTTCCCTGAATATTAATCTCGGTCACCCAGAGACCATCTGGGCAAAGTTTGGGAACCCTGCCATAAATATTGTAAGAAGGGCTGCAGGTTACATTTTCCCAGTGAAATTTGTTTTTGTCTCTGCCCACTTTTTGTAACCCTGACACACAGTCACTCAATGACCAATTTTGTGTGCTTTGGGATCCTTGGCATCAATAATTTGTATTTTCCCATGAAATTATACAAATCTGATTCACTGTTTGTGGCTCTGTCCCCTTTTCTGAATTTGAACCCCAGTGACCCAATTACCAACTGTACCAGGTTTGAGGCTTGTGCCATTAACTGTGCAAGAATGGCAGCAATTTTAATATTCTCCTTGAAAAGCGACATGTGATTTTTGATTGGCATCTTTAGGCTGCACCCACTTTTTTGAATATTAATCCCAGTCACCCAGTAACCAGCTATGCTAAGTTTGAGAACCCTGCCATTAACAGTTTAGAATGGCTGCAGTTTATAATGTCCCAGAAAAATCTGTTTTTAACTCCACCCTCTTTTTGTAACCTTGACACAGAGTCACTCAATGACAAAGTTTGTGAGCTTTTGGGTTCCTGGCATCAAAATTGTGTGACTGGAAGCAGTTTATCCAGCAAAGAAATCTGGCACCTATACTGAATTTGAACCCCAGCCACTTAACGACCGACTGTAGCAGGTTTGAGGCCTCTGCCATTAACAGTGTAAGAATGGCTGCAGTTCCAATATTCCCCTTGAAAATCAATAGGTGAATTTTGATTGGCCCTTGCAGGCTCCACCTACTTTTCCGATTATTAATACTAGTCGTCACCCAGTGACCAACTGTACCCTGCCATTAACAGTGTAAGAAAAGCTGCAGTTTACATTTTCCCATGTAAAAAGTTAGTTGTTTTTGGCTCTATCCACTATTTCTAATCTTGGCATACAGTCACTTAATGCCCAAGTTTATGAGCTTTGGGGTCCATCAATAAGTTGCATTTTCCATTGAAATTAAACAAATCTGATTGGCTGTTTTTAGCCTGCTCCCTTCAGAATTTAAACCCCAGTCTCCCAGTGACTGACTGTAGCAGATTTTAGGCCTCTGCCATTAAGAGTGTATGAATGGCAGCAATGTAAATATTCCCCATGAAAATCAAAAGGTAAATTTTGATTGGCTGCTGTAGGCTCCACCCACTTTCCTGAATATTAGTCCCAGTCACCCAGCGGCCAACTGTGTCAAGTTTGAGAACCCTGCCAATACCAGAATGGCTGAAATCAATCTAACAAATCTGATTGGCTGTTTGTGGCTCCACCCCTTTAGTGAATTTGGATCCCAGTCACCCAATGACTGACTGTATCAGGTTTGAGGCCTCTGCCATTAACAGTGAAAGAATGGTAGCAATGTAAATATTCCCCTTGAAAATCAATAGATACATTTTGATGTTGTAGGCTCCACCCACATTTCTGAATATTCATCCCAGTCACCTAGTGGGCAGTGGCCAATTGTGTAAAGTTTGGGAACCCTGCCATGTAAAAAAAATGTAGTTGTTGGCACCACCCACTTTTTAGAACCTTGACATACAGTCACTCAATTATCAAGTTTATCAGCTTTGGGGTCCTTGGTATCAATACTTTGTATATTCCCATTGAAAAATAAACAAATCTGGCTGTTTGTGGCTCCGCCCCCTTTCTGAATTTGAACCCCAGTCACCCAGTGACCAACTGTACCAGGTTTGAGGCATCTGCTATTAACAGTATCAAGTAACAGTAATAAGAGAATGGTATCAGCTTAAATATTCCCTTTGAAAATCAAAAGGTGAATTTTTATTGGCTGTTGTAGGCTCCACCCACTTTCCAAAATCTTAATCTCATTCACCCAGTGACCAACTGTGCAAAGTTTGAGAACCCTGCCAGTAACTGTGTAAGAATGGCTGCAGTTTATATTTTCCCAGTAAAACTTGTTTAGGCTCCGCCCACTTTTTGTAATAACCAAGTTTGTGAGCTTTCAGGTTCCTGGCATTAAAAATGTGTGAATGGAAGCAGTTTATCCACCAAGGAAATCTGATTAGCTGTATGTGGCCCCACCCCTTTAGGGAATTTGGACCTCAGTCACTCAATGACTGACTGTAGCAAGTTTGAAGCCTTTGCCATTAACAGTGTAAGAATAGCAGCAGTTTAAATATTCCCCAGGAAAATCAGTAGGTGAATTTTGATTGGCTGTTGTAGGCTCCACCCACTTTCTTGAATCTTAATCGCATTCACCCAGTGACCAACTGTGTCAAGTTTGAGACCCCTGCGATTAACAGTCTAAGAATGGCTACAGTTTACATTTTATCATTTAAAATGAATGGCTGAAATTTGATTGGCTGTTTTATGCTCCACCCACTTTTCCTGCATTTGTAACCTTGGTCACCAAGTGACGAACTGTGCCATGTGTGGGGACTGTGGTTTGATTACTGTGAGAATGGCTGACTTTTACATTTTTTCCATTGACTTGAATAGGTGAAATCTGATTTGCTGTTTGTAGCTCCGCCCACGTGTGCAGGGGGGACCCGAGACCCCCAGAACATATCCCAGGTAGTAAGGGATCTGTATGACAAGTTTCGTTCAAATCGGTCGAACCATTTTCGAATGATCGCAGCACACACACACACACACACACACACACACACACACGCACACACACACACACGCACACGCACACGCACACGCACACGCACACGCACACGCACACGCACACACACACACAATTTTATATATATATATATATATATATATATATATATATATATATATTGCTGTTTCTGCTCGGCTATCTGTCACTAAAGTCTGTTTCTTGTTCTAGTTTATATTGGCCTGGTAACACCATCAGCTTTTATACTCGTCATCAAATCCTGCTGGTATTCTTGCAGTCTCTCTCACCTAGACTTCCTATTTCATCTTCTCTCCTGTCTCTTTGAATTATGGATGTCTCTCTCAAGCTATATTCCTGACACTGGATTTATCCGTGCATAGCAGCAGAGGTCCCCAACAGAATTCCGCTGTGACGCGCTGCCTCGCTGGGCTCTGTCTTCTCCAGAGCTGCGCCAGCCATCTCTGCTATGTCCCCCCTCTGATGCCTCTCATCGCAGCCTCACAACTGCGCAACACCTCAGAGAGACTGCCTATATGCAGTCTCTCTAACGGCTCCTCACGCGCCACCCCCTTATTGGCTGCTCGCGCTGTCAGCGTGAGCAGCTCCCTTCCAGAAATTTCCCCTGCGCTCGCTCCCCGCTGCGTGTGTCCCTTGTCACCTAGCAACCTGGAGGAGTGCGCACATAAACACAACCGCGTGCACTCTCTCCAATCTCCTCCGCAGCTACTACGCTCCCCTGCCTGTCATTTAACCTGAGCCAGCAGCTAAAAAAAACGCTGCTGCTCAGGACACACAGCACACTCACAGACCCCCCTTATGCACAGGCTAAATCCCCCCCCTTTAAGGATTGTAGTCCTCTACAATGTAATACATTTATTAAATACTCTCAGTACCACAGAAATTCATCCTGCATGTACCTATCAGGTAATTTCCCTTGGTTGACTCTAGTAGACTTTCAGATAGAATCAGAATGTCCCAACCCCTCTACACCAGTATCTGGGGATTCCTCCACAGTCAAAGCAGGGGTTACATCATCTGGCCTGGAAGTTAAAATTTCTTCCGGATAATCACCTGCGGTATTGGACCAGGAGACGGAGTCAGAGTCATTGGTAACCTCCTCAGGAGTGGAACACTGATCCTTCTTTGGGGGAGCCCACCATATCTCAGGAATTTCCACTATTGGAGGTATACCTGTTAAGCTTGGAGGTGTAATCTCCACAGTCAGCATACAACACATAAGCTGACGTGAAGGAGGTACACACACCAGCACAAGGGATCAGGATATCCCCAGTTTAGTGGAGGAGAGGACTGACTCCAATAGGAGATTGTGGCGCACAGAGCCGGTGCAGATCCGAACAGCCACAAACAACACTTTCGTAATAACGTCTCAGCGCAAAGTAGCGCTGAGCGCATAAACCAGGACTGAGGAGATCAGAATAAGTAGACAGAATGAACGCTTGCTAGCTAGCGGCTACTTAGCGACAGCAAGCGTCCAAAACCAGACAGACTGGAATGAGGCAGCCAATGCGTTGCGGCGATGGCGTGCCTCACAAAGACAGGACAGAATAGTCAGAAAATAGCAGGATCGAGACAGATGAACGTAACACAGATAAATATACAATAAGTATGTTTTCCTAGCGTATTACAATTACAGCTATCAATGAAACTCTTTGTAAGGTCTGACTAACATATGTATATATCGGCAATGAACCGATATATGACATAAGCAGGAACGCTGACTAAGACTGGAGTAATACAGGGAACAGGACTCAGAAGGATTCGCTATCTCTTCACAGAGATGAACGCAATCCACAAACAGAACCAGGAACAGGATAACTAGCTCAGCACGGGTGTTCACGGTACGCGCAAACTACCAAAACGTGCTGGAAAACTGACTAACTGAACACAGGAAATAAACAGTTCGTGTACGTATATATCAGCGACACTGATATATTAACGTAACACGAATACAAGGAAAATAACAAAATGCGCAAGTATGCGTATATATTGGCGATGAACCAATATATGACACAAGACAAGCAAGTAGCAACTTCTAGAACAAGAGCAGAACTAGGAGGACTCGCTGACCCCTTCGCAGGAGTCAGCGCAGTCCACACGGACCAGGAACGAGGTGGGGCACGAGCAGAGTAACAGATACAATCTGAGACTATGATAGCCCATGAGGCATTGCAGGAAGCAGTTCTTTATACTGAGGTCATCCAATGGGAGCAGACCTGCAGATTCCCACACAAGTGAATGGTAATTAATCACAGGCTGATAGCAGGAAAAGGCAGACAATGATATGCAGCCTGCAGGAAAGGGACCGCCCCTCCACTGCAGCAGACAATGTTTGTTTACACAAAAGCATATTAAACTGTCATAAACTTCAGAGCGACTGCAGATGGAATCAGCCACTAGTTTAAGTGCAAACCAAACTATGCAAGCAAATGCATGTAATGACATTAGAACTGCTTGGTTTGCAATACCACTGCAGTCAGCAGTAAACGCTGCAAAAGCGATCATAACAGTACCCCCTCCCTTAAACGCGGCCTCTGGACGCCTATGAAAACTGACATATTTCTCCTGAACCACCCAAACCAAAAAATCAGAAGTGGGAAATCCAGCAAACTGATCTGACTGAAAATTCATGAAGGTCGGATCCGTCCGACAAAACCAAATTCCCGAATCAGTCTCACCAAAACTAGACCAATTGGAACCAGAACCTACCGAACCATGCCCGTCAGCACTACAAGCCTCAGTGTGACAACCATCAGAACCACGACTTCCAGAAAACAACCCCAAGAAACTCTCTGCGCGATACCCACCGCCTTCCAAGGACTGTCCAAAAACGCCAAAGCCTTTGCAATGCCCACCGGAACTGTCCTTACCAACACAAAACCCACTGTTGAACCAGTCCAAGGTACCAGGACAAGTTTCCTCAGAGATCTCCCAGAACACTTGGAAGCTCCAAAGAGATCCCCACAGGTCAGAACGCCCCTTAGGCTCACATGGAGAACTATCAAGAACCCCTATGGAACCCAGGGCAACTCCAGAGTCAGGGTCACAAGGACAAACATCAAGATCAGGGCTTTTAGGGACCAGAACCATCTCCGGGCATGCAGGCCAACCGGCAACATCAGAACATGTCTCCACTAGGGAAGCACGTGAGCACGCTAACACAGACACATCTGGGCAGTCTGGCATACGAAGCACATCTGGGCACACCGGCACAAGAGAAACCTCTGGGCATGTCAAGGAACTGCGAACCTCAAAGTCAGTCAAGACAGGACCGAAACCAGAACTGGGCAAAAAAAATTCATCATGACTAGACTTCATAGTTACTGGATTCTCACTAAAAACTGCAGGATCAGACTTAGATGTCGCTGATTCCAGCAGGGTTATTAACAAATCATGTTCAGGGGCATTTACAAGACAGGGCAAATCTTCTGATGTATGCACTGAACTAGACAGGGTTCCCATAGCTTCTTCTGGACTAGACAGAGACTCATCAAATACACTGGACTGGAGCTCATGAAGGGCTGCAAAACAAGTCAATATTGCAGCAATCCCCACTGAACTAGGCAAAACTGAGTAACTCACTGGACAGGAAGGGGGCTCTGGAACTTCTGCCACACCGGCCAGAGAACCAGAATTTTCCAGGATACAGGGCTGGGTTTCAGAAACACTCATTAACCCGGACTGAAATTCTGAGATTTCTATTATTTTTTCCAGCGAGTCAGAATTATCCATGTTACAGGGCAAGACTTTTGAAACATTCAGAGGACAGGGCTGGAGTTCCTCGGCTGTTACAACACTGGAGAGGGACTCAACAACATTGGTTAAATCAGACTGTGTACAGGGCAAGGTATCTAACACACTTGCTGACAAGGACAATATTTCAATGGCTTCTGCTTCGCTGGGCAGAAATTCATCAAGTTTTATTAGAGCAGACTGTAATTCCAAAACAGCTGCTAGACAAGTGAATATTACTGCAACACCAACTGAGGTAAGCAGTGCCTCAGACTGTTCTGCTAGAGGGTTTGAAGTATCCAAAGTACTGGGTGAAGCATAAGACTCTGTGACCACAGCTTCACTGGACAGGATCACCGAACAGTCCACACTGCAGGGCAAAACCATGGAAGCACCTGCTGGACAGCATAATGATTCTGTGACCTGAGTTTCATTGGAGAGATCTACTGCACAATTCATGGTACAGGGCAAGTTCACTGGAACATTTTCTGAACACGGTAATAATTCTGCGATTTCGGACTCACATAGCAGACGCTCTGAGTTATTCATGAAACTAGAGTGAGGTGTAGAAACAGGAAGATCAAAACACAATGTTTGCGCATCTAAATCACCATTCAATTGTGAAATTGGAAAATTCAGATGCTGGGGTTCTGAGATTTCTGGACAGGATTGCTGGGACTCAGAAACTGATGTAGTGCATCTATTGGCATCTGCTGGATCAGACAGGAGTTGAACTTTATTAACACAGGTAATTTCTGCAGAAGTGTTTGCAGAGACAGGTAAGATTTTTCTGGTGTCTGTTTCACTGAACAAAGATTCATGAGTACTGGCTAGGCTGGACTCAGAAGTCAGCAGGACCTCTGGGTCCTCTGCTGAGAAATTTGTGCAGGGCAAGATTAAGGAAGTATTAGTAATTTCTGTCTTACTGGGAAGTAACACTGAGTTATCCATGGTACAGGGTGGAATTACAGGAACTTCGATTTCACACAAAAGGAGCTCTGAATCACTCGCTGAATCAGCCAAAGGTGCTGAAGCAGGCGAGTCCTCAGGAACTGAGGAAGTGGAACAATCTCCACTTGACAGTGTGTCTTCCCTGGTATCAACTGATTGAATCGCATAAAAATCGTCCAGAATCATTCTCCACACATCGATCAATGGAGCCACAAAGTCATACCCACACACACCAGTTTGTATTAGGTTATAGGCAGACTTAATGCATGCATTCAATACTAATTCACTTTTTGCACTGTAAAACTGACAAAATGAACTTGCATCATTCATAGACCAGGGCTTCCATCTCTCCTTTCTCAAATGGAGGATCCCATGCATATTTAACAGCTGAGCATTCCGGCTGATCATAGTTTGCAAATGTGTTAGTGGCAGAAACAATTGGGTTATTTAGCAGGTGATTGGCCGATTTCTTATTCCTAAAGATCTCCAGTACCTGTAGCAAGTGTTGAACTGTAGTGTATGCAAATTTCCCTTGCTGCACGAATAAATTGATCTGTTCAATACTCTGTAATATATCTTCATAATCATATTCAGATAATTCATTTAAACAAGAACCTTTATTTTCCCTGGCTAGCAATGAAAGTTCATTAGTAGTTTCATAGGTCCATTTGACTCCCCTGAATGGTGACTGAATTTCATTATCTGCTAATGGTGGAGTCTCGTTACAGATCTGATGCGCAGTCGCTAAGGGCAACGACTCCGCTGATTGTAACGCTTTTCTTTTGGAGCGTTTACGTTTGGCTTTAGACCCTGCTGCCTTAGCAGAAGAAAAGTTATCAGAACAATTATCTGCTTGCTGATTATTTTTGTAGGCAGTAGAAGGAGCAGCTGATTGACAAGCTGCCAGGAGCTTATCAAAAGGGCTAGGCAAATCGGTTTTGCGCAGCCAGTTATGGATCACAAACGCTAGAAATTCCAGTGGTCTTTCTTTTAAATTGGTATGATCCAAGACATCGTAGGCCCACTGAAACAATCTTCCCTTAAATAAAACATAAACTAGCTGGGGGGCCCACGTTGAAACAGGAGTAGCCTGGAGCTCAGGATTGGCCAGGAACCTGGCACATTCAGAAAAAAACTCATTTTCTGTTTCAGAATTGAGCTTCTCAAATTTCTTAAAGGAACAGGAACCATAACAAACAGTGTCATTTTTGCTGGGAACCCCCCCCCACAATGGGGATTGGTAATGGGGCTATCATAATGTTAAGCTTGGAGGTGTAATCTCCACAGTCAGCATACAACACATAAGCTGACGTGAAGGAGGTACACACACCAGCACAAGGGATCAGGATATCCCCAGTTTAGTGGAGGAGAGGACTGACTCCAATAGGAGATTGTGGCGCACAGAGCCGGTGCAGATCCGAACAGCCACAAACAACACTTTCGTAATAACGTCTCAGCGCAAAGTAGCGCTGAGCGCATAAACCAGGACTGAGGAGATCAGAATAAGTAGACAGAATGAACGCTTGCTAGCTAGCGGCTACTTAGCGACAGCAAGCGTCCAAAACCAGACAGACTGGAATGAGGCAGCCAATGCGTTGCGGCGATGGCGTGCCTCACAAAGACAGGACAGAATAGTCAGAAAATAGCAGGATCGAGACAGATGAACGTAACACAGATAAATATACAATAAGTATGTTTTCCTAGCGTATTACAATTACAGCTATCAATGAAACTCTTTGTAAGGTCTGACTAACATATGTATATATCGGCAATGAACCGATATATGACATAAGCAGGAACGCTGACTAAGACTGGAGTAATACAGGGAACAGGACTCAGAAGGATTCGCTATCTCTTCGCAGAGATGAACGCAATCCACAAACAGAACCAGGAACAGGATAACTAGCTCAGCACGGGTGTTCACGGTACGCGCAAACTACCAAAACGTGCTGGAAAACTGACTAACTGAACACAGGAAATAAACAGTTCGTGTACGTATATATCAGCGACACTGATATATTAACGTAACACGAATACAAGGAAAATAACAAAATGCGCAAGTATGCGTATATATTGGCGATGAACCAATATATGACACAAGACAAGCAAGTAGCAACTTCTAGAACAAGAGCAGAACTAGGAGGACTCGCTGACCCCTTCGCAGGAGTCAGCGCAGTCCACACGGACCAGGAACGAGGTGGGGCACGAGCAGAGTAACAGATACAATCTGAGACTATGATAGCCCATGAGGCATTGCAGGAAGCAGTTCTTTATACTGAGGTCATCCAATGGGAGCAGACCTGCAGATTCCCACACAAGTGAATGGTAATTAATCACAGGCTGATAGCAGGAAAAGGCAGACAATGATATGCAGCCTGCAGGAAAGGGACCGCCCCTCCACTGCAGCAGACAATGTTTGTTTACACAAAAGCATATTAAACTGTCATAAACTTCAGAGCGACTGCAGATGGAATCAGCCACTTCGATCATAACAATACCAGTCCCGACTAAAGGTGATTCATTCTCGTCTGTCCGTTGGGAAAAAGAGTTAGGGGAGGACTTGTACAACTTCAATAAAGATTGATGGATACGTTTAATTTTTCTAGTTCCATCTACTCACTGTATCTCAAACACAGGAATATCTCTGCGAAGCTGCTTAGTCACAATCCATGGTTCAGTTTGCCATACTGATAATAATTTACCCCTTTGATGGTCTCCTTTGCATCACAATAGGACTTCATCACCCACCTGTATAATTGGAATAAACATACATATATCCAGGCACATCGCCTCTAGTTAGGACATTAAATAAATTATTAGGGAAAGGGAGGTGCTGAAGGGGGTGTGGCTAGAAAACAGCAAAAAATCTATTAACCCTTCGCACACTCACATGCAAATGTTCAAACAATTGCATTCACAGATTCACTCATCCAGGCACAACTGTTATCCCTACAGCTAAATTAAAAGCCAGGGTTTTAGTTCACAGAAGAATGCATTCTTATGCTTAATCACCTATACTGCGCAGAAGTACCCAGGTAAACATAGATGTCCTAACTCTGGCCCTGTAACATGCATAGTGCAGACATGCAAACACATTCATTGCATCAAACCTATCAATGGATTAGGAGCACACATCCTAACTTCCTCTCCTGGGAAAGACAGTGCATCTTACCAATCGCACAAGGGAGCTAATGTTATGTGTCCATGTGCACCATGCACATACACCAGCATAAGCTGTCTGCATGCTGACAAACATACAGGGGAAGGGGGGAGTGCACCGAATTGGACCCTAGCCACAGGGGTCAATGATAAGAATAAACATACATATATCCAGGCACATCGCCTCTAGTTAGGACATTAAATAAATTATTAGGGAAAGGGAGGTGCTGAAGGGGGTGTGGCTAGAAAACAGCAAAAATCTATTAACCCTTCGCACACTCACATGCAAATGTTCAAACAATTGCATTCACAGATTCACTCATCCAGGCACAACTGTTATCCCTACAGCTAAATTAAAAGCCAGGGTTTTAGTTCACAGAAGAATGCATTCTTATGCTTAATCACCTATACTGCGCAGAAGTACCCAGGTAAACATAGGTGTCCTAACTCTGGCCCTGTAACATGCATAGTGCAGACATGCAAACACATTAATTGCATCAAACCTATCAATGGATTAGGAGCACACATCCTAACTTCCTCTCCTGGGAAAGACAGTGCATCTTACCAATCGCACAAGGGAGCTAATGTTATGTGTCCATGTGCACCATGCACATACACCAGCATAAGCTGTCTGCATGCTGACAAACATACAGGGGAAGGGGGGAGTGCACCGAATTGGACCCTAGCCACAGGGGTCAATGATAAGAATAAACATACATATATCCAGGCACATCGCCTCTAGTTAGGACATTAAATAAATTATTAGGGAAAGGGAGGTGCTGAAGGGGGTGTGGCTAGAAAACAGCAAAAATCTATTAACCCTTCGCACACTCACATGCAAATGTTCAAACAATTGCATTCACAGATTCACTCATCCAGGCACAACTGTTATCCCTACAGCTAAATTAAAAGCCAGGGTTTTAGTTCACAGAAGAATGCATTCTTATGCTTAATCACCTATACTGCGCAGAAGTACCCAGGTAAACATAGGTGTCCTAACTCTGGCCCTGTAACATGCATAGTGCAGACATGCAAACACATTCATTGCATCAAACCTATCAATGGATTAGGAGCACACATCCTAACTTCCTCTCCTGGGAAAGACAGTGCATCTTACCAATCGCACAAGGGAGCTAATGTTATGTGTCCATGTGCACCATGCGCATACACCAGCATAAGCTGTCTGCATGCTGACAAACATACAGGGGAAGGGGGGAGTGCACCGAATTGGACCCTAGCCACAGGGGTCAATGATAAGAATAAACATACATATATCCAGGCACATCGCCTCTAGTTAGGACATTAAATAAATTATTAGGGAAAGGGAGGTGCTGAAGGGGGTGTGGCTAGAAAACAGCAAAAATCTATTAACCCTTCGCACACTCACATGCAAATGTTCAAACAATTGCATTCACAGATTCACTCATCCAGGCACAACTGTTATCCCTACAGCTAAATTAAAAGCCAGGGTTTTAGTTCACAGAAGAATGCATTCTTATGCTTAATCACCTATACTGCGCAGAAGTACCCAGGTAAACATAGGTGTCCTAACTCTGGCCCTGTAACATGCATAGTGCAGACATGCAAACACATTCATTGCATCAAACCTATCAATGGATTAGGAGCACACATCCTAACTTCCTCTCCTGGGAAAGACAGTGCATCTTACCAATCGCACAAGGGAGCTAATGTTATGTGTCCATGTGCACCATGCGCATACACCAGCATAAGCTGTCTGCATGCTGACAAACATACAGGGGAAGGGGGGAGTGCACCGAATTGGACCCTAGCCACAGGGGTCAATGATAAGAATAAACATACATATATCCAGGCACATCGCCTCTAGTTAGGACATTAAATAAATTATTAGGGAAAGGGAGGTGCTGAAGGGGGTGTGGCTAGAAAACAGCAAAAATCTATTAACCCTTCGCACACTCACATGCAAATGTTCAAACAATTGCATTCACAGATTCACTCATCCAGGCACAACTGTTATCCCTACAGCTAAATTAAAAGCCAGGGTTTTAGTTCACAGAAGAATGCATTCTTATGCTTAATCACCTATACTGCGCAGAAGTACCCAGGTAAACATAGGTGTCCTAACTCTGGCCCTGTAACATGCATAGTGCAGACATGCAAACACATTCATTGCATCAAACCTATCAATGGATTAGGAGCACACATCCTAACTTCCTCTCCTGGGAAAGACAGTGCATCTTACCAATCGCACAAGGGAGCTAATGTTATGTGTCCATGTGCACCATGCGCATACACCAGCATAAGCTGTCTGCATGCTGACAAACATACAGGGGAAGGGGGGAGTGCACCGAATTGGACCCTAGCCACAGGGGTCAATGATAAGAATAAACATACATATATCCAGGCACATCGCCTCTAGTTAGGACATTAAATAAATTATTAGGGAAAGGGAGGTGCTGAAGGGGGTGTGGCTAGAAAACAGCAAAAATCTATTAACCCTTCGCACACTCACATGCAAATGTTCAAACAATTGCATTCACAGATTCACTCATCCAGGCACAACTGTTATTTTACCTGTATAATTGGGAAATTATTTTTCCTTTCTTCCTGCTCTATGTGCTGCCGTTTTTAACACCAATTCCTGCATCTCGGCCATCCTCATCTTAAAGGGATACTGTAGGGGGGTCGGGGGAAAATGAGTTGAACTTACCCGGGGCTTCTAACAGTCCCCCGCAGACATCCTGCACTCACGCAGCCACTCACCAATGCTCCGGCCCCGCCTCCGGTTCACTTCTGGAATTTCAGACTTTAAAGTCTGAAAACCACTGCGCCTGTGTTGCCATGTCCTCGATCCCGCTGATGTCACCAGGAGTGTACTGCGCAGACACAAACCATACTGGGCCTGCGCAGTACGCTCCTGGTGCCATCAGCGGGATCAAGGACATGGAAACGCAGGCGCATGGTTTTCAGACTTTAAAGTCTGAAATTCCAGAAGTGAACCGTAGGCGGGACCGGAGCATTGGTGAGTGGTTGCGTGGGCACAGGATGTCTGCGGGGGACCATTAGAAGCCCCGGGTAAGTTCAACTCATTTTCCCCCGACCCCCCTACAGTGTCCCTTTAAGACTAATCACCCAGGTTCCTGGGGTATAATGTAGTTGCTCTCTGGTAAGGCCAAACCTTAAATCAATAGGACCCATGTCATCACGACCAAACATCATCTGATACGGGGTAAATCCAGTACTTTCATGAATCGTATAATTGTATATCCAGATTAACTCCTGCAAGTACATACAGTGGCTTGCAAAAGTATTCGGCCCCCTTGAAGTTTTCCACATTTTGTCATATTACTGCCAAAAACATGAATCAATTATATTGGAATTCCACGTAAAAGACCAATACAAAGTAGTGTACACGTGAGAAGTGGAATGAAAATCATACATGATTCCAAACATTTTTTACAAATCAATAACTGCAAAGTGGGGTGTGCGTAATTATTCAGCCCCCTGAGTCAATACTTTGTAGAACCACCTTTTGCTGCAATTACAGCTGACAGTCTTTTAGGGTATGTCTCTACCAGCTTTGCACATCTAGAGACTGAAATCCTTGCCCATTCTTCTTTGCAAAACAGATCCAGCTCAGTCAGATTAGATGGACAGCATTTGTGAACAGCAGTTTTCAGATCTTGCCACATATTTTCGATTGGATTTAGATCTGGACTTTGACTGGGCCATTCTAACACATGGATATGTTTTGTTTTAAACCATTCCATTGTTGCCCTGGCTTTATATTTAGGGTCGTTGTCCTGCTGGAATGTGAACCTCCGCCCCAGTCTCAAGTCTTTTGCAGACTCCAAGAGGTTTCCTCCAAGATTGCCCTGTATTTGGCTCCATTCATCTTCCCATCAACTCTGACCAGCTTTCCTGTCCCTGCTGAACAGAAGCACCCCCAAAGCATGATACTGCCACTACCATATTTGACAGTGGGGATGGTGTGTTCAGAGTGATGTGCGGTGTTAGTTTTCCGCCACACATAGCGTTTTGCATTTTGGCCAAAACGTTCCGTTTTGGTCTCATCTGACCAGAGCACCTTCTTCCACATGTTTTCTGTGTCCCCCACATGGCTTGTGGCAAACTGCAAACGGGACTTCTTATGCTTTTATGTTAACATTGCTTTCTTCTTGCCACTCTTCCATAAAGGCAAATTTTGTGCAGTGCATGACTAATAGTTGTCCTATGGACAGATTCCCCCACCTGAGCTGTAGATCTCTGCAGTTCGTCCAGAGTCACCATGGGCCTCTTGATTGCTTTTCTGATCAGCGCTCTCCTTGTTCGGCCTGTGAGTTTAGGTGGACGGCCTTGTCTTGGTAGGTTTACAGTCGTGCCATACTCCTTCCATTTCTGAATGATTGCTTGAACAGAGCTCCGTGGGATGTTCAAGGCTTTGGAAATCTTTTTGTAGCCTAAGCCTGCTTTACATTTCTCAGTAACTTTATCACTGACCTGTCTGGTGTGTTCTTTGGACTTCATGGTGTTGTTGCTCCCAATATTCTCTTAGACAACCTCTGAGGTCGTCACAGAGCAGCTGTATTTGTACTGACATTAGATTACACACAGGTGCACTCTATTTAGTCATTAGCACTCATCAGGAAATGTCGATGGGCAAGTGACTGCACTCAGACCACACCCCACTTTTGCAATTATTGATTTGTAAAAAATGTTTGGAATGATGTATAATTTTCGTTCCACTTCTCACATGTACACCACTTTTTATTGGTCTTTCATGTGGAATTCCAATAAAATTGATTTATGTTTGTTGCAGTAATGTAACAAAATGTGGAAAACTTCAAGGGGGCGAATACTTTTGCAAGCCACTGTAGTCCACCTTCTTCTTTTTTCTTCCTCCAATGATCTTAAGAGTTGAATTAGGGTCCTATTGAATCGTTCACAGGCCCCATTTCCCTGTGGATGATAAGGAGAGAAGTGGGTTTGATCCATTCCATACAATTGACACAAAGTTTTTAATAAATAACTTTCAAAACAAGGACCCTGATCCGAATGTATTATTTTTGGGGAACCATATTTTTGAATTACTTCTAGCCATACCCATTTTGCTGCCACTTCGGCAGTCTGATTCCGAGTTGGTATAGCTATGGCACATTTGGTAAAATGGTCGACCATAACCAAAATATGATTATACCCATCTATGGAGGTATCGACAGTTAAAAAGTCCATGGTCAGCACTTCTAATGGTGCAGAGGTATTCCATTTCATAGGAGGGACTTTAGCCTCGGCTCCTTCATTGACCGCACATTGAGAACATTGTTGACACACCTGCTGTATGAACCATTTGGCATTGTTACAATACAATCGGGTTTGAAATAATTATAAGGTCTTCTCAGTTCCCCAATGTCCCATCCGTTGATGTAATTCAGGTAGGATTTTTATGGCCAAAGTATGTGATAATACTATTTGCCTAGTGATCTGCAATTGGTGTTTCAACTTTACTTCCCTGTACAATATATTTCCTTTGATACTCAAACGTCCCCATTGCCTCAATAATTTCACAAGTTCTCGGTCCAAAGTTTTCTGTAGGCTTAGAGAAGGTTTCTTTTTTTCTTGCACCTAAATCTTAAGTTGGCTAAGAATTGAATCTTCATTTTGTAGTTTGATCCAGTTATAAACTTCCAAGGGGGTTTGAATTTGTTGAAGCATCCCTACTGTAGGTTTTTCTTTCCTTCCTACTGGAGTCAATTCCACTTCCTCCAACTTCAAATCGATGTCAGTATCTAGTATTTCATAAGGATTTTGGGATAAGGAATCTGCGCACACATTGATTTTGCCCAGCTGATATTTAAGGACAAAATCGAACTTAGCTAACCTAGCTACGCACCGTTGTTCAAGAGCTCCCAGTTTGACCATTTGTAAATAAGCAACAGGATTGTTATCAGTGTACACCGTAAAATTGGTTCCAGTTAGATATACCTCAAATTTCTCAGTTACGGCCCAGACCAAGGCTAATAATTCCAGTTTGAATGAACTATAATTCTCAATTTGTTTCTCTGTCTACCTTAAACTTTGACTTGCAAAGGCAATAACTCTTTCTTTTCCACTTTGAACTTGGGTTAAAATAGCTCCCAGTCCTTTCATGCTAGCATCCGTATACACCTTAAACGGTTCATCCAAATCAGCAAAAGCTAGAATAGGAGGTGTAATGATCCATTCTTTCAGCCAATTGAATGATTTCTCTTGCTCTGGACCCCAAGAAACCAATTCCTTCCCAGATTTAGCATTGGCTCCTTTCAAAAGTATATGCAGTGGACCTGCGTGTTGGGCAAATTTTGGAATGAATTTTTGGTAATAACTAATCATTCCCAAGAAAGATCGTACTTCAGTAACATTGGTTGGAGGGTTCCAATTCCTTATTGCTCCCACCTTATCCGGACTGGGTTGAACTCCCTTTTCAGTAATTTAATGATCCAAAAAAAGAAATTTTCCTTTTAAACAGATGACATTTTTGTGGTTTGAGCTTGAATCCGATTTTTTTCAATCTCTGCAATACCAGCTGTAAGTGTTGGATATATTGGGAAAAAGATGATGAAAATACGATAATGTCATCCAAATAGATCAACAAATGTTCATAATTATAATCCCCGAGACATGCTTTCATAGCCCGCTGAAACGTTGCTGGAGCATTAGTGAGTCCAAAGGGCATTCAATTGAACTGAAACAATCCCATGGGAGTTATAAAAGCAGTTTTTTCCTTATCCTGTGAATCCATGGAAATCTGCCAGTAACCACTATGTAAATCTAAAGTGGAAAAATATTTAGCTTTTCCCAATGTCATTAGAGAATCATTAATTGGAGGTAAAGGGTAGGCGTCCCAAATGGTAACAGCATTTAATCTTCGATAATCTACACAGAAACACAAAGCATCATATTTTTTTTCCCCTAAAACAATAGTCGCTGCCCAGGGACTTTTACTTTCTTCCACCACTCCCGCTTGAATCATCTCGTTGAGCATGGTTTTAACTTCTTGATACATAAGAGGGGATAAATGACGATACCATTCCCGAATGGGTAAGTTGTCTCCAGTATTAATACGGTCAGAAATTTGATCAGCACACCCCAAATCCATTTCCCCTTGAGAAAATACTTGTATATTGTTAATGAGAGCATTAATTTCATCCTGCTGATCCCCATCAAAAGAATTCCAGTCTAAAGCCATAGCTTGAATAATTTTTTCTGACACTGCAAGTCATTTCTCCAGATTAAGGATAGAATCCTGATTTGAATTCAGAGAGGAATTTTTCTCCTTCCCAGAGGATACAACATCAATGGGATAGATTTTAGCCATTAAAGTTCCTGTTGGCAATATCGCTTCCTCAGTTTTCCAATTCATAATCCTGACAGGAAGGATCCCCTTCTTGATAACAGCGATTGTTCAAGCAATTAAAATTCCAATTTTGTTAGTTTCAGGTTCTACCATTATCGTAACTCCCAAGGTAGGCTGATGGGTTCCCATTGGCAATTGGAGCAACATTTACGAGTAAGCAGGAATTTTGATTTCTTGTTTATATGAGGATCTCATAATTCCTATTTCTTTTTTGCAAGTTTTAGCATATTGTTGTGCCTTACCCATTTTTATCAGCAGCTGATAAATTTTCCGATCTTGGGGGGGATTTTGGAAGAGCATCCACCTTGGTCTGACTGTAATAGTTGAACAGCTGGAGATTTAAATCTAAAAAAGGAGACGTCAGGCAAAAAAAAAAAAAAAAAAGAGTTTCACTTACCTGGGGCTTCTACCAGCCCCATGCAGCCATCCTGTGCCCTCGTAGTCACTCACTGCTGCTCTGGTCCCCCTCCATCAGCTCATTTAGTTTTTGCCGACCTCGGGGTCCGCGGGCCGCATTGCGTACATTTTTGCGCATTCCTGCTGGTGCAGAAACATTAGCGCATACATTTTTACACGTTAGAGGTTCAACGCGTAAAATTTTACGCATTGAACCGCTAATGTGTAAAAATATATGCGTCAATGTTCCTGCACCAGCGGGAATGCGTAAAAATTTACGCAATGCGGCCCACTAAACGAGCTGATGGAGGGCGACCAGAGCAGCAGTGAGTGACTATGAGGGCACAGGATGGCTGCATGGGGCTGGTAGAAGCCCCAGGTAAGTGAAACTCATTTTTTTTTTTTTTGCCTGATGACTCCTATAAGGATATTCATTCCGAGAATTACTGGTTCAGCTGACTCTCTATCACTTTTAAAGATCAAAACCCCTATTTTGGGTAACTGAGCCCCCTCAATCTTCAAGGTCATCCAAGTTATCCCTTTAACCGGCACAGGCAAATGGTTAGCAGCCGTTAAAGATACCCAAGATTCCTCAATATCCATGGCTTTCTCTGGGTAATTTTTAAGAAAGAAATCTTCTTCCATTGTAGCAACTTGTGAGCCAGTATCAATTAGACAATGCACCGATCTATTTTCCATGAGAACACAAATTTTTGGACATTGCCCTACTATTTTTTGGTTCACATCATCTTCAGGGGTCTTCCCATTTGTTCCCACTGTGCGACCCTCCACTGCAGGATATTTTAGTTTAAATGGGGTAGTTTCTCAGAACGTCACCGATCAGCACAATTTCGGGGAATATGACCCTCTCTTCCACAATTCCAACAAATGAAAGGAAATTCCCTTTCATAACTAGTTCGAGAAGAAGGTTCGCCAGTGGCTAACGGTTGTCTTTCTCTTCTCATCTTCTGAATTTCTTCCGCTACTTGTTGGACAGCTCCAGTCAAAGTCTCAATGTCTTTTTTTTTAATTCTCTGGAATCTCTAACAGGTGGATTAGGTACCTGTACATTCCTCTGAAAAGGAGTAATCTGGATAGCTTCTTCTTCTTGCTGATTCTTCACTGTAGGACTTTGTAATTTATAAGATCCAATTCTCCGCTACCCTTCCAATTTCAATTTGAGATGTTGTCTAATAGGTTTGCTCTTTAATCCTGATAAAAATTGATGCACCAACCATGCTTCCACATAAACATTGGACATTTCCTCCTCTTCCATTTCCTTTTGGGTCAAAGCATTCATCAAGTCTTTCAATGCGTTAGCAAATTGTGGAATGGTCTCCTATCTTTTTTGCGTGCAATCTACAGTATAAACCTCTTACGCATGATGTGTAAATCAGCTGGATCTCCATACATTTCCTCTAATATTTCGATGATACTGTCTACTGGGGTGGGTTCAGAAAGATCAGAGGTACAATGGTTTTTCGTTGCATCCCCTTCCAGAGCCAATATGGCTATTTCTCTTTGGATTTCAATAGGCACTTTATATGCCTTAATGTCACTGCAAACTCGTTCAACCCAATCCCTCAACAGCATACTGGTGCCATTGAATTTGGGTAGATACGTAGCCAGTAGTGTTGGGCGAACAGTGTTCGCCACTGTTCGGGTTCTGCAGAACATCACCCTGTTCGGGTGATGTTCGAGTTCGGCCGAACACCTGATGGTGTTCGGCCTTTTAAGTTCGGGTTCGACCCGAACTTCTAATGGCCGCCGAACAGGGCCGAACAGGGCCCCTGTTCGGCCGAACAGGGCCCTGTTCGGCCGAATACTGCCCCCCTATGGGGTCGCAGGCATAAGGGGGGAGCATGCCCCGATCGCGGGGGGGGGTCGGAAATTCCCCCCACCCCCTCCGCTAGCGCTCCCCCCTCTGCCCGCTTCCCCATACAAAAATTTCAAGAAGTACCTGTGTCCGGTGGTAGTGGGTGGCTGCCTGGCTGGCAGTGGGCGGCACTATGAAGTGACTGACTGAGGAGGAGGAGTCCGGAGAGTGACGCGTTCAGGGAGTCCGGGCAGCGGGCGGTTCAGCAGTAGTACCGTACTACTGCTGATCCGCCCACTGCCCGGCCTCCCTCAAAGCGTCACTCTCCGGACTCCTCCTCCTCAGTCAGTCACTTCATAGTGCCGCCCACTGCCAGCCACCCACTACCACCGGACACAGGTACTTCTTGAAATTTTTGTATGGGGAAGCGGGCAGAGGGGGGAGCGCTAGCGGAGGGGGTGGGGGGAATTTCCGACCCCCCCCGCGATCGGGGCATGCTCCCCCCTTATGCCTGCGACCCCATAGGGCCCCTAAAAGCGGGATGTTCGGGGAGTTCGGGGTTCGGCCCGAACATGCCGAACATTGCGGCCATGTTCGGCGAACTTTCCCGAACCCGAACATCCAGGTGTTCGCCCAACACTAGTAGCCAGGAGTCCAACAGGTGTCATGTGGTAAGCAGAAGAGGTGGAATAAGGCCTTTCCCCTGCAGCGGCACCGATTCCTGGAGCAGGACTTTGGTTCTCTGACTGTAACTCCGCCTCCATCCTGCCGACTTTGCCAAAATTATGTAACCAGTTTTATAACCCGCCAACTGCCAGAACTCATCAGACACTGACACAGAGTATTGAATTCCCAAAATTTATTAGGACCCAACCGGGGCCGGATTTGTACTTTTTACTGCCCAAGGCACATTACCTCCAGCCGCCCCATGACAACAGCGGGGATAAGGTAGCAATTAATACAATTCTCTCAATGACTGATAGTCCTATTCAATCATAATAGTGAACAAAAACGATCATTCAGGACCACTAATGGAAAGAAAGCTGCTATTCAATTTAAAAAGATTGACAAAGTTGATCTGAAAAACTGTTTTTTTTCCATTAATCTGATTAAATTGAATAGCAGCTTGCCTTTTCTATTAGTGGTTTAGAATGATCATTTTTGATCAATATTGTCTGGAGAATTGTATAGTTAATGGACACGGATAGGGTTATCGGACATAGGAAAGGAAGGAGGTTAGAGATTCTGCAGGATCAGGATATTAGGGTATGGACTTTATGAAAAAAAGCTGTTTAGGGAAAATTAATAGCAAGGCCTTTTGGCAATTTAGGGTGAGGCTAGTAATTTTAGAATAAGGTTACGGGAAAAGGGATTACATTAAGTATTAGGTTAGAGCTACTGATTAAAAGATTATAGTGATTAAACTGACTGAGGATGGTCAGTGACACAACTATTTACACTGTAATGTGCTGCAGAAGATGTCAACACTATATAAATACATAATAATAATATGGGAAGACACTAGACTGTGGTAGGATTAGATAGTGAGCTCCTGTGAGAACAGTCATTGACATGACTGGATGGTATACTGGTTAAGGGCTCTGCCTCTGACATGGGAGACCTGGGTTCGAATCTCGGCTCTGCCTGTTCAGTAAGCCAGTAATTCAGTAAGGAGTTCATTGGGCAAGACTCCCTAACACTGCTACTGCCTACTGAGTACGCTCTAGTGGCTGCCTCGCAAGCGCTTTGAGTCCGACAGGAGAAAGGCGCTATACAAATACTGCCATTATTACTATGTACAGTGCTGCAGGAGATGTCAGTGCTATATAAATACATAATAATAATATGGTAGGACATTAGACTATGACTATGGTAGGATTAGTGTGAGCTCCTCTGAGGACAGTCAGTGACATGACTATGTACTATGTAAAGTGCTGCAGAAGATGTTAGTGCTATATAAATTCATAATAATAATAATATGGTGAGACAGACTATGACTATGGTAGAATTAGATAGTGAGCTGCTGTGAGGACAGTTAGTGACATGACTATGTACTCTGTAATGTGCTGCAGATGTCAGTGCTATATAAATACATAATAATAGTATGGTAGGACATTAGACTATGACTATGGTAGGATTAGATTGTGAGACCTTTGAGGACAGTCAGTGACATGACTATGTACTCTGTAATGTGCTGCAGAAGATGTCAGTGCTATATAAATACATAATAATATGGGAGGACATTAGACTATGACTATGGTGGTAGTATTAGACTGTGAGCTCCTCTGAGGACAGTCAGTGACATGACTATGTACTCTGTAAAGTGCTGCAGAAGATGTCAGTGCTATATAAATACATAATAATATGGTAGGACATTAGACTATGCCTATGGTAGGATTAGATTGTGAGACCTGAGGACAGTCAGTGACATGACTATGTACTCTGTAATGTGCTATGGAGGATACTGTTCTCTATCTCTCTCATCTGTGCTCAAAAGACCAACTACAGTAACAAAGAAATAAGTGAGGGAATAAAAGGTTATTTGCTGTGGAAGGGGGGGGGGGGTAGAAGAGGAAAGCTGCTGATTAACAAAACAAGATAGATAGTTCTAGAGACAGGGCTGCCTGCATGAACATAGAACTGATAGAAGTTAGCCAGCTGGTCACTCTCTCCCAGGGGCGTAACAATAGACCCTGCAAGGGATGCAGCTGCAGGAGGGCCCAGAAGCCACAGGGGGCCCTGTCCTGAGAGACTGACAACTAAGAGCAAGGAGAGAAAAAACGTTCTGCACTCTGCACAATTTTTATAATGACTGCATCTGCTCAGCCACTAATAAGGAATCCTACAAAGTTTTGCAGACAAAGATTTGTAGACAGTCCCTATTCAGTGTTCAACAGGGTCTTGTGTACAGTGCCGTTCTACCCCCAGCCTCTCTGCGGTTTTGTGGGGGCCCATCCAAAGTTTCGCAGGGGGGCCCAGTGATTTCTAGTTACGCCCCTGCTCTCTCCACAGCAGTTTAGCAATAGCCAGCTTGTTACATGTAAGTGAAATGCCTGGAATCTGCACACACATCTCTCCCCCTCTGATGATACAAGTAATCTACAGTGCACAGTGCAAGCACAAGTCTCACTCCCTGACGCTGTCAGCAGTGCCCCCTCCACCTCCACATGCATAGCTTTTAGCTTACTTGTATCTTCTTCCTTCCGCTCAAATCTCCCAGACTGCTGGCTCAGCCCCGCCTCAGAATGAGAGAGGAGAGGCGGGGCGCTCTTTTTTCTGTGCACTGCAGTGTACCACGCAGGAAAAACTGAAGGACAGCGCGGCGGCAGACAGCTCAACAGCTGATCTGCTGCCTGTGTGCGACAGCCGCCCCAGCTCTCCTGTCGGCAGGTTTCCGCCCCAGGAACCGGCCTAGGAGGCCTGTGCGGAAATCCGGCCATGGACCCAACAATAAATAACCGGTCCAAGACAAAGAACTCTCTCAACCAATGGAAATTATTACAATATAATCTTTACATATTCCAGATTTTCTTGAAATCTTCATTTTTCTCCATCTCTTCTTCCATGGCAACTGAACAAGAATCTCAGATTGAACACAATGTACAACACAACCGTAGCTTGTGGTGAGTATTCCAAACAGATCTAATCCATAGAGTATCCTAAAATAAATAATAACCGTACTAATTTAGTCCCATATTTCCCATGTAAAGTTCCATTAGAGTGGAAAACCCAAACCCCAGAGAACCAAAAATAAAATTAATATCAAAGCAAAAAAAAAAAAAAATTGGATAAACAACATTGCTTCTACACTATAGCATTTTTGCTGGCCAGCAAAACCCTTATTTGTTTCAACTTCCCAATATCTACCCAACTTCAATGGTGCTTCTTAAAAAAACAGTGTTATACTCACCGTCCCGTTCAACGTCCATCCCCGGGTCGTCTGGCTCAGCGTCTGGTTCGCGCGCGTGCGCGCGGGTCCAGACGGCGATTTGTGTGTCTGTTCCACCACATCACACCGTTCGGTGTGACGCCAGGAGTATTTCCGCCCCGGACGGGAGGTCACGCATGCGTAGCAGGACGCGGCGCTTTGTACGCATATACGCATGCGCGGCATTCTGGTGCATCCGTTTGTACGCATGCGCGCTTCCGTAATGCGGACTTTCGTGCGCATGTGTAGCGTTCAAATTTGCCGCCATTTTCGCCTATATAAAGCCATTAGGGACAGAGTAACACTGCTGTCTGTTTATGCAGCTTGCCAGCAGTTGTGCTCGTTACTCTGCCCGAAAACCTTCTGATTGATTCCTGTTATTGACCCGGCCTGTCCCTGACTTCGCTTACCTGCCGCCTGCCTCGACCCTGAGCCTGTTACCCGTGCTGTACGAACTCTGCCTGCCTCGACCCTTGGCCTGTTACCCGTGCTGATAGAACTCTGCCTGCCTTGATCCTGGATTGTCTGACTACGCTTCTGCCTGCCGAGTCTGTACCTTGCCTGATTTACTGAACTCCATACGCAGTGTCAACTGTTCTCTTGTGCTACCAGTGGGGCAACCCTGGGGGTCGTGACCTGTGGCTACCAGGCAGCAAAGTAGTCCGTTGCCCACTAGGGGTAGCGGCCCATCAACCCTTGCGGGGTGCTCTGGTGAAGACCCGTAGCCACATAGACTCCACGCCCCATGAGAGCCCACGCCTACCATTGGTAGCTAGGTCAACAGGACACCATCTGTAAACGCAAGAGAACAGACAGCCAAAGATGGACATTGCCGGAGCTCAGTCTGATATGGACACCCTGTGTAAAATGGTATCCGAGCTCAGTCTTTCTGTCCGAGAAATACAAGATAACTATGTCCGTCTACAGACTCAAGTCCAGTCGCTTCCCAGTAATGTTTCTCCAGCTCCTGCTGCTAATGTGACAGTCACCACTCCTCTTCCAGAACCCAAGACTCCACTTCCTGACCGTTTCACAGGAGAGCGTGCTAAATTCAGAACTTTTAAAGGAGCCTGTGAATTGCTTTTCTCATTACATCCAAGAACCTACGCAAGTGAACCAGCCAAAGTAGGCACCATCATCTCTCTCCTACAAGGCGAACCTCAAGCCTGGGCACTACAGCTCCGGGAACAGAACCATCCTGCTTTGACCTCAGTGACCACTCTGTTTGAGGCCCTTGCAGAGCTCTATGATGATCCAGCCCGCACTGCTTCAGCTGAATCAGCATTACAAAATCTCCGGCAGGGTCGTAGGCCTGTGGAGGAATATATATCCAAGTTCCGTCAGTGGAGTGGAGATACACAGTGGAATGATGCAGCTCTCAAGTTTCAATTCCGTTTAGGATTGTCTGATCAACTCAAGGACGAATTAGCCTGGGTTGGCATTCCTGGAACTCTTAAAGAACTGATTCAGTTATCCACCCAGATAGACCGACGTCTGAGAGAACGCAGGCTAGAGCGAGCTGGGGTCACTCGCACTTCCTGGAACCTGCCTAGTTATCCAGCATCATCATCTTCTTCTTCAGCATCTACCAGCTCTACCGCACATGTGACTACCTCTGACGATGCTCCTGAACCAATGCAGTTGGGCCTTACTAGAGCTCCTTTATCCATGGAAGAACGACAACGTCGTAGACAAGCTAACCTATGTATGTACTGTGGTGCTTCAGGACACTTCCGCAACAACTGTCCTATCAGACCTATAGGTGAGGAAAAGGTTAGAGAGTTTAGGGACATCCAGATTCCTCATTCCTCTTCTGCTCACGTTCCTTTAATATTGTCGTTACAGGGCCAAGACGGAACAACCAGAATTAAAGCCATCATCGATTCTGGAGCCTGTTCATGTTTCCTCGACATACAAATCGCTCAACAGTTAAAGCTTCCTACTCGTCAGAAGTCACACTCTTTACCTTTACAATTAGCTGATGGATCTACACCAAGCTCAGGACCTGTCACCTTAGAGACTTCTCCTGTTTTAATTACCACAGAAGAAGGACATCAAGAGTACTTGATCTTTGATTTAATCCCTTCTCCATTGTTTTCTATCATCCTGGGGATTCCTTGGCTTCAGTCACATAATCCTCTAATAAACTGGACATCCGCCTCTGTGACTTTCCATTCCAAGTACTGTCAACAGTTTTCCTTCCCAAGATTGGGTCAACTATTATGCCTGGGTCCAGAACAAGAGTCTCTCCTCCCGGTTCACTATCAAGACTATAGAGATATTTTTGACAAGAAATCTGCTGATACTCTCCTAGTGTTGGGCGAACATCTAGATGTTCGGGTTCGGGCCGAACAGGCCGAACATGGCCGCGATGTTCGGGTGTTCGACCCGAACTCCGAACATAATGGAAGTCAATGGGGACCCGAACTTTTGTGCTTTGTAAAGCCTCCTTACATGCTACATACCCCAAATTTACAGGGTATGTGCACCTTGGGAGTGGGTACAAGAGGGAAAAAAATTTAGCAAAAAGAGCTTATAGTTTTTGAGAAAATTGATTGTAAAGTTTCAAAGGAAAAATTGTCTTTTAAATGCTGAAAATGTCATGTTTCTTTGCACAGGTAACATGGTTTTTACCGCCAGGCAGTCATAAATGTAATAAAGAGAAGAGGTTCCATAAACAGGGACCGGTAACGCTAACCCAGCAGCAGCAGCAGCACACGTGATGGAACAGGAGGAGGCGCAGGAGGAGAAGGCCACGCTTTTTGAGACACAACAACCCAGGCCTTGCATGAGGACAAGAAGCGTGCGGATAGCATGCTTTTTACCGCCATGCAGTCATAAATGTAATAAAGATAAGAGGTTCAATAAACAGGGACCGGTAACGCTAACCCAGCAGCAGCAGCAGCACACGTGATGGAACAGGAGGAGGCGCAGGAGGAGAAGGCCACGCTTTTTGAGACACAACAACCCAGGCCTTGCATGAGGACAAGAAGCGTGCGGATATAGCAGCAATGCTTTTTGCCGCCATGCAGTCATAAATGTAATAAAGAGAAGAGGCTCAATAAACAGGGACCGGTAACGCTAACCCAGCAGCAGCAGCAGCACAGAGCACACGTGACGGAACAGGAGGAGGCGCAGGAGGAGAAGGCCACGCTTTGAGACACAACAACCCAGGCCTTGCATGAGGACAAGAAGCGTGCAGATAGCATGCTTTTTACCGCCATGCAGTCATAAATGTAATAAAGATAAGAGGTTCAATAAACAGGGACCGGTAACGCTAACCCAGCAGCAGCAGCAGCAGCACAGAGCACACATGATGGAACAGGAGGAGGCGCAGGAGGAGAAGGCTACGCTTTGAGACACAACAACCCAGGCCTTGCATGAGGACAAGAAGCGTGCGGATATAGCAATGCTTTTTGCCGCCATGCAGTCATAAATGTAATACAGATGAGAGGTTCAATAAACAGGGACCGGTAACGCTAACCCAGCAGCAGCAGCAGCACAGAGCACACGTGATGGAACAGGAGGAGGCGCAGGAGGAGAAGGCCACGCTTTTTGAGACGCAACCCAGGCCTTGCATGAGGACAAAAAGCGTGCGGATATAGCAATGCTTTTTGCCGCCATGCAGTCATAAATGTAATACAGATGAGAGGTTCAATAAACAGGGACCGGTAACGCTAACCCAGCAGCAGCAGCAGCACAGAGCACACGTGATGGAACAGGAGGAGGCGCAGGAGGAGAAGGCCACGCTTTTTGAGACGCAACCCAGGCCTTGCATGAGGACAAAAAGCGTGCGGATATAGCAATGCTTTTTGCCGCCATGCAGTCATAAATGTAATACAGATGAGAGGTTCCATAAACAGGGACCGGAAACGCTAACCCAGCAGCAGCAGCACACGTGATGGAACAGGAGCAGGCGCAGGAGGAGAAGGCCATGCTTTTTGAGACACAACAACCCAGGCCTTGCATGAGGACAAAAAGCGTGCGGATATAGCAGCAATGCTTTTTGCCGCCATGCAGTCATAAATGTAATACAGATGAGAGGTTCAATAAACAGGGACCGGAAACGCTAAACCATCCCAGATGTTCATTGGTCATGTTACTTGGTTGGGGTCCTGGAGTGTTGCGTAGTCATTTCCAATCCAGGATTGATTCATTTTAATTTGAGTCAGACGGTCTGCATTTTCTGTGGAGAGGCGGATACGTGAACCTTGCAGGCAACGGCATTCTTCAAGCTTCGGGTTATTTTGCTGACCACGTGCTCATGCAACTCAGGCACTGCAGAGCGCGCAAAGTGGTAGCGGCTGGGAACCACGTAACGTGGGATGGCCACTGACATCATGCCCTTGAAGCTGTTTGTCTACACCACTCGATATGGCAGCATTTCGCAGGCCAGAAGCTTGGCTATGCTGGCTCTTACTGCCACGGCCCGGGGGTCATTTGCTGGCAATTTCCTCTTGCGCTCAAACATCTCCGAGACAGACAACTGAACCGTAGGGCTGCACAACGAAGGGCTGTTGGTTGTTGTGTTTGATGAACACTGGGAGACCTCAAGAGCACTACTCCGGAAAGTGACAGTGTCAGCGTCATCTGATTTTTTGGAATGTTTTGAACCACGCAATGGCTGGGCTACTGCTGCTGCTGAGGCGGGTCTGGTGGTGAGTCTGGTGAACCCAAGGGAGGCAGTGTTGCTGGTGGTACCCTGTCCTGCCGCGTTTGCCCACAGAGTGGGATGTTTGGATAGCATGTGGCGGCTCATGCTGGTGGTGGAGAGGTTGTTAATACTTTTCCCCCTGCTCAGGCGGGTCTTGCACACCTTGCAAATCGCCATGGTAACATCCTCAGTGCAGTCTTCAAAGAAAGCCCAGAATTTGGAGCACCTGCCTTGCTGGCGATTTCTGTTTGCGCCTCTTTTGCCTCTCACTTGAACTTCCACGCTTGTGGTGCCTGAAATTGCGCGCCGCCTACCTTGTGGCACAAGGCGAACTCGTGCAGCAGTGGGTTCTTCAACAGACTCATCTGTGCTGCTGCTACGACGGCGATGTTCTCGTTCACAAACAAAATCTGGGTCTATGTCCACATTGTCCATACCCTCCTCTTCCATCTCCTCAAACTCGTCATATGTCATTGTGGGGGGCCGCCGCCGTGGAGTACAGCTCCCCAGCACAACCGTCAGGGGAAACACCTCTTCCCTTGCCCCTCCCTCTTTCACCGGATTTCTTCCTCATTTCACTTATCCTTACAGTACACGCTGACTGGCAGCAGTACAGTGGCAGTACAGAAATGCTATACAGTGGTGGGTGAGCGGTGTACCACTATTGCCAGCAGCGACACAGAGCACAATGCTATACAGTGGCGGGTGAGCGGTGTACTACTGTTCCCAGCAGACAAAGAGTGGCAGTAAACACAATGCTATATAGTGTGGCTGAGCCGTGTACACAGAGTGGCAGTAAACACAATGCTATATAGTCTGCTATATAGTCACCCCGAACGGGGTGATGTTCTGCAGCACCCGAACAGTGGCGAACACTGTTCGCCCAACACTACTGGGAACGCAGATTTTAGTACCTAAACACACGATACAACATGTTTTTCGGGGTCGGACTCTGAGGCACATACAGATGGTCCCGATCATCATCCTCATCATACAACTCTTCTCCTGAGTCTGACCCACCCACCACCTCTGCCACCCCAACATCCCCAGACACAGTCACAGACCCCTCATCGTCCTCAACATTAACTTGGGATGCTGGCCTGAGCCCGACCTCCTCCTCCACATCAGGCCCCATCATCCCCTCAATGGCAGCCCTCATTAATCGCTCTGGCGCCGGACCGATGGACACAACGTTCTCCTCCGGGGAGGGCTGCTGCTGACCACTGGCTGCTGGGGTGGATGTTATAGCTTGCGTGGGGCGTTGGCTGTTGCTGTTGTTGGGAGTGCTGCTCACAGCGGAGGTCTCTGAGGAACTCATGGTGAGCTCATATAGTGGTTGACGGTGAGTGGAGTATTACTGATCCCAGCAATATACACACTGACTGGCAGAGTACGCAATGCTATATAGTCTGGCTGAGCCGTGTACACAGAGTGGCAGTGAACAATGCTATATAGTCTGGCTGAGCGGTGTACACAGAGTGGCAGTACACACAATGCTATATAGTCTGGCTGAGCCATGTACACAGAGTGGCAGTAAACAATGGTATATAGTCTGGCTGAGCGGTGTACACAGAGTGTCAGTAAACAATGGTATATAGTCTGGCTGAGCGGTGTACACAGAGTGTCAGTAAACAATGGTATATAGTCTGGCTGAGCGGTGTACACAGAGTGTCAGTAAACAATGGTATATAGTCTGGCTGAGCGGTGTACACCGAGTGTCAGTAAACAATGGTATATAGTCTGGCTGAGCGGTGTACACAGAGTGTCAGTAAACAATGGTATATAGTCTGGCTGAGCGGTGTACACAGAGTGTCAGTAAACAATGGTATATAGTCTGGCTGAGCGGTGTACACAGAGTGTCAGTAAACAATGGTATATAGTCTGGCTGAGCGGTGTACACAGAGTGTCAGTAAACAATGGTATATAGTCTGGCTGAGCGGTGTACACAGAGTGTCAGTAAACAATGGTATATAGTCTGGCTGAGCGGTGTACACCGAGTGTCAGTAAACAATGGTATATAGTCTGGCTGAGCGGTGTACACAGAGTGTCAGTAAACAATGGTATATAGTCTGGCTGAGCGGTGTACACAGAGTGTCAGTAAACAATGGTATATAGTCTGGCTGAGCGGTGTACACAGAGTGTCAGTAAACAATGGTATATAGTCTGGCTGAGCGGTGTACACAGAGTGTCAGTAAACAATGGTATATAGTCTGGCTGAGCGGTGTACACAGAGTGTCAGTAAACAATGGTATATAGTCTGGCTGAGCGGTGTACACAGAGTGGCAGTACACACAATGCTATATAGTCTGGCTGAGCGGTGTACACAGAGTGGCAGTACACACAATGCTATAGAGTCTGGCTGAGCGGTGTACACAGAGTGGCAGTACACACAATGCTATGTAGTCTGGCTGAGCGGTGTACACAGAGTGGCAGTAAACACAATGCTATATATAGCGTGGCTGAGCGAGGTGCACAGTGGCAGTACACACAATGCTATATAGTCAGGCTGAGCCGTGTACACAGAGTGGCAGTACACACAATGCTATATAGTGTGGCTGAGCGAGCGGTGTACTACTATTCCCAGCAGACACAGAACAGTAAACACAATGCTATATAGTGTGGGTGAGCGAGCGGTGTACCACTATTCCCAGCAGACACAGAACAGTAAACAGAATGCTATATAGTGTGGCTGAACGAGCGGTGTACCACTATTCCCAGCAGACACAGAACAGTAAACAGAATGCTATATAGTGTGGCTGAGCGAGCGGTGTACCACTATTCCCAGCAGACACAGAACAGTGAACAGAATGCTATATAGTGTGGCTGAGCGAGCGGTGTACTACTATTCCCAGCAGACACAGAACAGTAAACAGAATGCTATATAGTGTGGCTGAGCGAGGTACACAGAGTGGCAGTAAACAGAATGCTATATAGTGTGGCTGAGCGAGCGGTGTACTACTGTTCCCAGCAGCGACACACAATGACTGGGGGGGACCCTGGCTAGCGTGGCTGGAGAGCGAACTACCCTGCCTGCCTACCCAAAGCTAAACCCACAGAGAAATGGCGGAGATATGACGTGGTTCGGGTATTTATTTACCCGAACCACGTGACCGTTCGGCCAATCAGAGCGCGTTCGGGCCCGAACCACGTGACCCGTTCGGCCAATCACAGCGCTAGCCGAACGTTCGGGGAACGTTCGGCCATGCGCTCTTAGTTCGGCCATGTGGCCGAACGGTTTGGCCGAGCACCGTCAGGTGTTCGGCCGAACTCGAACATCACCCGAACAGGGTGATGTTCTGCAGAACCCGAACAGTGGCGAACACTGTTCGCCCATCACTATACTCTCCCTCCACATCGAATCTACGATTGCCCGATTGAGTTACAACCTGGAGCTGAAATCCCCTTTGGTCGGGTTTTTCCACTTTCAGAACCTGAATCCATCATTCTTAAACAGTATATCGAAGAAAATCTGGCTAAAGGATTCATTAAACCCTCTACTTCACCTGCTGGTGCTGAAATTTTCTTCGTAGAAAAGAAAGATGGAAGACTCCGCCCCTGTATAGACTACCGTGAGTTAAACAAAGTGACTATTAAAAATCGCTACCCCCTACCTCTAGTTCCAGACTTGTTTCAGCGATTACACACAGCTAGGATATTCACCAAGCTTGACCTTAGGGGAGCCTACAATCTCATTCGTATACGTAAGGGAGACGAATGGAAGACGGCTTTTCGATCCCGTTACGGACACTTTGAGTATCAAGTAATGCCATTCGGTCTTTGCAATGCACCAGCCACTTTCCAGCACTTTGTGAATGATATTTTTCGGGATTTCATTGATGTGTTTATGGCCGTTTACCTTGATGACATCCTCATCTTTTCTTCATCCTTGAATGAGCACCGAGTTCATGTAAAGAAAGTACTCTCCCGTCTCCGTGTTCACAATCTGTATGCAAAGTTAGAGAAGTGTGCTTTTGAGAAGAATAACATACAGTTCCTTGGTTTACAGATTTCACCAGAAGGAGTGAAGATGGACTCTAATAAGGTTTCTGCTATATTAGACTGGCCAGTTCCTAAGGACAGAAAAGCTGTACAACGCTTCATAGGTTTTGCAAACTTTTACAGACGTTTCATTAAGAATTTTTCAGCAGTGGTCGCTCCAATAACACACTTAACCAAGATTCACCAAAAATTCTGTTGGACTCAAGAAGCTCAAGAAGCATTTGCAAAATTAAAGCACCTCTTCATCTCAGCACCCATCCTTAAGCATGCTGACCCGTCCTTACCTTTCATTCTAGAAGTTGACGCTTCTGAGACAGCGCTAGGTGCCGTGTTATCCCAACGTTTTGGGCCTAAAGAAATACTTCATCCTGTTGCTTTTTTTTCACCGGAAACTAAACACATCCGAAAGGAACTATGACATCGCAGATCGTGAACTTTTAGCCATAAAAGCCGCCTTTGAGGAATGGAGGTATCTTCTAGAGGGAGCACAACATGCAATTCTTGTCTTTACAGACCATAAGAACTTAGAATATCTCAGAGCAGCAAAACGTCTACGTCCTAGACAGGCACGATGGTCCCTATTTTTCTCTCGTTTTGACTTTCATGTTACATACAGACCAGGAAATAAGAATGGCAAGCCGGACGCCTTATCCCGAATGTTTCCAGAAAATTCATCTATAGATCCAAGTCCTGATACCATCTTGTCTGCCAAGAACTTCCTTTTGCTTCAACCCGATCTTCTCTCTCAAATAAGACAATTATCAGCTTCGTTATCACAAGAAACTACCAAACAGTTACAATCTCGAGATGGTATATTTTTTCATGACAATAAGATTTTTGTTCCTTCCCAACTCAGAACAATGGTATTACAACTTTGCCATGATAATATGCTTGCCGGCCATTTTGGGGTTGCTAAGACACAAGAATTACTACAACACAACTTCTTTTGGCCAGGGTTTCTAGCGGACTGTAAGAATTTCGTTAGATCCTGCACTATCTGTGCACTTTCCAAAAGCCCTCGTCACAAACCCTGGGGTCTGTTATCACCTCTGCCAGTTCCTTCACGGCCCTGGGATATGCTTTCCATGGATTTCATCACAGACTTACCTCCCTCTGACGGTTTTACCACAATCTTTGTCATCGTTGATCATTTTACCAAGATGGCACACTTCATCCCTATGAAGAATGTTCCTTCTGCTTCCGCTACTGCTGATGCGTTCCTCAAAAATGTGGTCAAGCTTCATGGACTCCCCTCAGATATTGTTTCAGATAGGGGGGTTCAATTCACTTCAAGATTTTGGAGAGAATTATGCAACAAGCTCAATATTTCTCTCTCATTTTCTTCCGGTTACCATCCCCAGACAAATGGTCAAACGGAAAGAACCAATCAAACACTCGAACAATATTTACATTGTTTCACCTCTGCCTCTCAGGAAGACCTTGTTAGCCACCGCTGAATTTGCCTACAATAACTCTATCCATACTTCCATCAATCAGATTCCATTTTTTGCTAATTATGCTTTTCATCCTGCTCTACTCCCTGCAGTACGCCATGATTCATAATTTCCAGAGGTTCAACAACGGTTGTCTCATCTTACCGAGAATTTTAAGAAATTACAAAGTAATCTAGAAAAAGCTCAAGGTAGAGCAAAGTTCCAGGCGGATAAGAAGAGAAGTAAGCCTCCTGAATTTCAAGTTGGGGATCTAGTTTGGTTGTCAACTACCAATCTCAGACTAAAATGTCCCTCCAAGAAATTGGGACCCAAATTCATCGGACCTTTTCCCATCGATAAACAGATCAATTCAGTAGCATTCAGATTAAGACTTCCTGATTCCATTGGGGTTCATCCAGTCTTCCACGTGTCCTGTTTTAAACAAGTAATTCCAGATCCATTTCAGGACCGATTGCCGTCCGCTCCTGCTCCTATAATGATTGATGGGTCAGAGGAATATGAAGTGGAGAAAATTCTAGACTCTAGATTTAGTAAGAGGCGTCTTTTCTATCTCATTAAGTGGAGGGGGTTTGGAGTTGAGGAGAACTTATGGGAACCAGCATCCAATGTCCATGCTCCACGGTTAATTAGAAGTTTTCATCAATCCCATCCTGACAAACCTGGTCCAAAGGGCGTCCGGAGGTCGCCCTTGGGGGAGGGGCAATGTTATACTCACCGTCCCGTTCAACGTCCATCCCCGGGTCGTCTGGCTCAGCGTCTGGTTCACGCGTGTGCGCGCGGGTCCAGACGGCGATTTGTGTGTCTGTTCCACCACATCACACCGTTCGGTGTGACGCCAGGAGTATTTCCGCCCCTGACGGGAGGTCACGCATGCGTAGCAGGACGCGGCGCTTTGTACGCATATACGCATGCGCGGCATTCTGGTGCATCAGTTTGTACGCATGCGCGCTTCCGTAATGCGGACTTTTGTGCGCATGCGTAGCGTTCAAATTTGCCACCATTTTCGCCTATATAAAGCCATTAGGGACAGAGTAACACTGCTGTCTGTTTATGCAGCTTGCCAGCAGTTGTGCTCGTTACTCTGCCCGCAAACCTTCTGATTGATTCCTGTTATTGACCCGGCCTGTCCCTGACTTTGCTTACCTGCCGCCTGCCTCGACCCTGAGCCTGTTACCCGTGCTGTACGAACTCTGCCTGCCTCGACCCTTGGCCTGTTACCCGTGCTGATAGAACTCTGCCTGCCTTGATCCCGGATTGTCTGACTACGCTTCTGCCTGCCGAGTCTGTACCTTGCCTGATTTACTGAACTCCATACGCAGTGTCAACTGTTCTCTTGTGCTACCAGTGGGGCAACCCTGGGGGTCGTGACCTGTGGCTACCAGGCAGCAAAGTAGTCCGTTGCCCACTAGGGGTAGCGGCCCATCAACCCTTGCGGGGTGCTCTGGTGAAGACCCGTAGCCACATAGACTCCACGCCCCAGGAGAGCCCACGCCTACCATTGGTAGCTAGGTCAACAGGACACCATCTGTAAACGCAACAACAGTTAGATCTGTTCCGAAAGAGTCAATTAATCCAGCTTTTAAATACTGAATAAATAAATAAAATAAAATAAATAAATAGGTCAATAAATTAATAAATAACTAAATTAGTTAGTGAATTAATACTATTAATAGGTTAATTAATATCAATAAATTAATGACAATAAAGAATGAATTGTTCAAAAACAATCTCCTCTTTTCTTGCAGGTGAACTCCAACAATCAAGATCCCAAAAGAAGAACACGGAAAAAGGTGAGTATCATCAAAATAATAATAATAATAATACAGTCTCTTCACTGCATGAGATCCCTCTACTAAATTCCTCCCTTCACAGGATGATCAGCATGCAAGCTGCACAGTCTTTGAAAAGGTAACTAACCAATAGCCTCTTTTATACTGGTAAGTTAGTGTTATTTATTCTGCTTTTTATTTCTTCCTAGGTGTTCAAGGACCAGCACTGGATCAGACCACTATAGGTGAGTATCTTTCTGGATCTCAGTGGTTGGTCTATTTTCCGTATACATCAACAGTATATATATATATTGGTGGCTGAGGGTTATATACAGGTCCTTCTCAAAAAATTAGCATATTGTGTTCATTATTTTCTGTAATGTACTGATAAACATTAGACTTTCATATATTTTAGATTCATTACACACAACTGAAGTAGTTCAAGCTTTTTATTGTTTTAATATTGATGATTTTGGCATACAGCTCATGAAAACCCCAAATTCCTATCTCAAAAATTAGCATATTTCATCCGACTAAAAAAAGAAAAGTGTTTTTAAAACAAAAGAAGTCAACCTTCAAATAATTATGTTCAGTTATGCACTCAATACTTGGTCGGGAATCCTTTTGCAGAAATGACTGCTTCAATGCGGCATGGCATGGAGGCAATCAGCCTGTGGCACTGCTCAGGTGTTATGGAGGCCCAGGATGCTTCGATAGCTGCCTTAAAGGGACACTTAAAGAGGAGCTGTTAGGTATAGGGTCTCAGAGAAAAAAAACACATATATCAGTAGCTAAAGATTGGCTGTACTTACATTACATATGCATTTCACTGTCCACGTTTGGATTTCACAGAATTTTTATATAGTATTTGCAGAGAATGATGCTCCTGACAGCTCATGGCAGGTTCCATGTTTGTCTGTCTCCTATGAAGCCAAATGTGTCATCATGTCCTGCCTGCTTCCTGATGATTCACTCACACAAAAGATCCGTAATGAATAACACTACTGTGCAGTGAATATTGATTAGCCATGTGGCTAGGAACAATAGCGGGCTCCTGCAGTGTACTCTGCCTGGAGATTTTTCACTGCTACGCTGTTGTAACATGAGCCTGTACTTTCTCACTAGCAGCCGAGGGGAGGACCCAAGCAGCCCCAGAATGCTTTGCAGTATGGTATGCGGCCCTTCGTCCTTTTGAGAGCTTGGGTCTAACAGCTTTGCTGATAAGCACACATTAAAAGTAAGAGAGATTTTTAACTTCAGTATTGCCTTTTTGGCTTCCTTCTAAATTGTTTAACACAGGAGAATAGAGGTTTAAATTAGCTTTTGCAGCCTGACAGTTACTCTTTAAGTAAAAAAAAATTAGTTTTACTCACCTGGGGCTTCCAATAGCCCCCTGCAGCTGTCCGGTGCCCTCGCCGTCTCCCTCCGATCCTCCTGGCCCCACCGGCAGCCACTTCCTGTTTCGGTGACAGGAGCTGACAGGCTGGGGACGCGAGTGATTCTTCGCATTCCTGGCCACAATAGCGCCATCTATGCTGCTATAGCATATATCATATACCATATAGCAGCATAGAGGGTGCTAATGTGTCTGGGAACGCGAAGAATCACTCGCGTCCCCAGCCTGTCATCTCCTGTCACCGAAACAGGAAGTGGCTGCCGGCAGGGCCAGGAGAATCAGAGGGAGACGGCGAGGGCACCGGACAGCTGCAGGGGGCTATTGGAAGCCCTAGGTGAGTAAAACTCATTTTTTTTTACTTAAGTGTCCCTTTAAGCTCATCCAGAGTGTTGGGTCTTGCGTCTCTCAACTTTCTCTTCACAATATCCCACAGATTCTCTATGGGGTTCAGGTCAGGAGAGTTGGCAGGCCAATTGAGCACAGTAATACCATGGTCAGTAAACCATTTACCAGTGGTTTTGGCACTGTGAGCAGGTGCCAGGTCATGTTAAAAATTGAAATCTTCATCTCCATAAAGGTTTTCAGCAGATGGAAGCATGAAGTGCTCCAAAATCTCCTGATAGCTAGCTGCATTGACCCTGCCCTTGATAAAACACAGTGGACCAACACCAGCAGCTGACATGGCACCCCAGACCATCACTGACTGTGGGTACTTGACACTGGTCTTCAGGCATTTTGGCATTTCCCTCTCCCCAGTCTTCCTCCACACTCTGGTACCTTGATTTCCGAATGACATGCAAAAGTTGCTTTCATCCGAAAAAGTACTTTGGACCACCGAGCAACAGTCCAGTGCTGCTTCTCTGTAGCCCAGACTTAGTCCACTGCTTCCGCAGGTCCCCCAAGGTCTGGAATCGGTCCTTCTCCACAATCTTCCTCAGAGTCCGGTCACCTCTTCTTGTTGCGCAGCGTTTTCTTCCACACTTTTTCCTTGTCACAGACTTCCCACTGAGGTGCCTTGATACAGCACTCTGGGAACAGCCTATTTGTTCAGAAATTTCTTTCTGTGTCTTCCCCTCCTGCTTGAGGGTGTCAATGATGGCCTTCTGGACAGCAGTCAGGTCGGCAGTGTTACCCATGATTGCTGGTTTAAGTAATGAACCAGGCTGGGAGTTTTTAAAAGCCTCAGGAATCTTTTGCAGGTGTTTAGAGTTAATTAGTTGATTCAGATGATTAGGTTAATAGCTCATGTAGAGAACCTTTTCATGATATGCTAATTTTTTGAGATAGGAATTTGGGGTTTTCATGAGCTGTATGCCAAAATCATCAATATTAAAACAATAAAAGGCTTGAACTACTTCAGTTGTGTGTAATGAATCTAAAATATATGAAAGTCCAATGTTTATCAGTACATTATAGAAAATAATAAACGTTATCACAATATGCTAATTTTTTTAGAACGACCTGTATATATTTCCACATACATACTATGGGGATATAGCCCTTGATAGAACTCTCTTTCCAACTCTCAGCATTTATGGCACAGATTTGCTCCACAGTATTCAGAACCCAAAATATTCAGACATTTCCAGAATCTGGGTATTTTTCAAAGCAATCAGACTCTTCTTTCTAAAGCAAGACCTGTATTAGTCACAGTGCATATTAAAAAAAAACAATATTGTCAAACAGGCCCTGACAGGTGGGTTCGCTGAATTACAGTTCTAATGTGCGCGCACACACACACACACACACACACACACACACACACACACACACACACACACACACACACCAACAACAACAACAACAACAACAACAACAACAACAACAACAACAACAGATGTATGGTGGCAATAGTAAATACTCTTCACAGATTCACATACTAGCTGAAACTGAGCCTAGAAAAATCTTAATGACAGGCAAGGGATCTTGATTAAAAATACTCTTCCTTATTCTCTCAGAGATCTATATAGGACTATTGCTGATTCTGCTCTGTTATCTGTCACTAAAGTCTGTTTCTTGTTCTAGTTTATATTGGCCTGGTAACACCATCAGCTTTTATACTCGTCATCAAATCCAGCTGGTATTCTTGCAGTCTCTCTCACCTAGACTTCCTATTTCATCTTCTCTCCTGTCTCTTTGAATTATGGATGCCTCTCTCAAACTATATTCCTGACACTGGATTTAGCCGTGCATAGCAGCAGAGGTCCCTAATGGAATTCCGCTGTGACGCGCTGCCTCGCTGGGCTCTGTCTTCTCCAGAGCTGCGCCAGCCATCTCCGCTATGTCCCCTCTCTGATGCCTCTCATAGCCGCCTCACAACTGCGCAGCACCTCAGAGAGATTGCCTATATGCAGTCTCTCTAACGGCTCCTCACGCGCCGCCCCCTTATTAACTGCTCACGCTGTCAGCGCGAGCAGCTCCCTTCCAGAAATTCCCCCTGCACTCGCTGCCCGCTGCGTGTCCCCCTCGTTGCCTAGCAACCTGGAGAGAGTGCACGCATAAACACAAACTCTGCTGCTCAGGACACACAGCACACTCACAGACCCCCCCTTATGCACAGGCTACAGAATCTGTGTAGGAATACTGGGTTGCAGGCTGTGTAGGATGGCTGGGTTTCAGGGTTGGAATCTGTGCAGCATAGCTGGGTTTCAGGCTTGGAACATGTGCAGGATGGCTGGGTTGCAGGCTTGGAATATGTGCAGGATAGCTGGGTTGCAGGCTTAGGGTGCATACACACATCAGACCATAGTCTTTGGAAAATGAAAGATCACAGACCAATTTTACCCTCTTCCATGTAGTATGAGAGCCATACCTACACAGTCTTTTCTATTGAGCTGAACTCCCCATCAGACAGAAATCTTTGCAAGATGCTGCACACAAAGATGCTGTAGACATTCAAAAGATCAGTATCTGTAAAAGATCTGTTCCTGCAAAATGCATTCATAGTCTATGATATCAGCAGATCACCATGCACACCTTGCTTAACAGACATTCATCTGCAGATCCGATCCACCAGGAGGGATTTTCAGATCTGCAGATTAGATGATTGTCTGATCTGCAGATGAATGTCAGTTAAACAAGGTGTGTATGATGATCTGCAGATCTCATAGACTAAGGGCCTGATTCACAAAGCGGTGATAACTCAGTTATCACGCCTAAAAGACTTTAGGCGTGATAACCTTTGCACTGCTGAGTTAGCACCGTTTTGTGCTCTTTATCTCGCGCAAAGTTTTGCGCACGCAATAGCGCAACTCCGCGCGCAGCGCCCATAGGGTTTAATGGGCGCATCGCGCGCACTGCACCGTGCGCCGCACAGGAATTTCGCGCGAGTTTCATTTTATCACGCCTAAACTGAGTTTAGGCGTGATAAAGGGCTTTTCACAGGCGTGCAAACACTTTGCACCGCTTTGTGAATCAGGCCCAATAAATGCAATTTGCAGGAACGGATCTTTGGCAGGAACAGATCTTTTGCAGATACTGATTGTTTGTGTCTGTACAGCATATATGTGTGTGCAGCATCTTGCAAAGATTTTTTTTCTGATCGGGAGTTCAGCTCCATAGAAAAGACTGTGAAGGGATGGCTCTCATACTACATGAAGGGTGGTAAGATTGGTCTGTGATCTTTCATTTTCCAAAGACTATATTTTGATGTGTGTATGAGCCTTTAGAATCTGTGCAGGATCGACTGTGTGTGGTGAATTAAATTTATGAAGTTTGGAAGTACTTATAGTTGTTTCCAGGTGCACTATTAGTTTTGACCAGGATGAGCTTCTGATTACAGTGGGTCTAGTACTGAAAGTCTTCTGGGTCACAAGTGCAGATAACTGTGAGTCCTTGAAAGTGGTTGCTATGTGCAAAATAAACATTAGCTCTTGGGTCGTTAGTAGGAACAGTTCATACCAAGGTGTTAATCTATTTGCATACTAAATAAACGCTGACATCTTCTGGATGTTGGGCGTGGGTAAATGAGAGTCCTTGAAAGTAGTTCCTATGGGTGACCGGGTCACAGACTATAAGTGTCCCCAGAATAAGTAGCCAGGTCTATAGGTGTCCCCAGTATATGTAGTCAGGTCTTTAGCTGTCCCCAGAATAGGTAGCCAGGTCTATAGGTGTCCCCAGTATATGTAGTCAGGTCTATAGGTGTCCCCAGTATAGGTAGCCAGGTCTATAGGTGGCCCCAGTATAGCCAGGTCTATAGGTGTCCCAAGTATATGTAGCCAGGTGAATATGTGTCCCCATTATATGTAATCAGGTCTATAGGTTTTCCCAAAATAGGTAGCCAGGTCTATAGTTGTTCCCAGCATATGTAGCCAGGTCTATAGGTGTCCGCAGTATAGCCAGGTCTATAGGTGTCCCCAGTATAGGTAGACAGGTGTATAGGTTTCTCCAGTATACCCAAGTCTATAGGTGCCTCAGAATAGGTAGCCTATAAGTGTTCCCAGTATATGTAGCCAGGTGTGTAGGTGTCCCCAGAATAGGTAGCTAGGTCTATATGTGTCCCCAGGAGGGGAGGCAGCTCAGTGAAGGTGGATCGGTGGGCACAGTGGCGGTGAAGGGGGGACGACTTGGGACTCAGGAATTTTGAAGTGTCAGCGGCTTGCAGCATACAGGGACTTTCCGCGCTTCTCCTCCAGCCGCCGGAGTAAGCTCCTGTGTGGCATGTGCCGCTATTCTGGTCTTCAGTAGTCCTGCACGCTGCCAGCTGCCAACACTTCAAAAAGATAGGAGCGAGTAAAGGGGAGCACCAAGGTGAGGGAAAGGGGGAAGATGTCCCCCCTTCCCCGCCGCTGTGCCCACTTCACTGAGCTGCCTCCCCTCCTCCTCAAAGCGCTCTATTAAGAACGTGCAACAGACACTGCAGATCTGCTGCCAACAAGGCTGGCTATTGACAAACTTCAGTACGTCAGGAATTAGTTGCCACAAGTCCTCTGTTGACAACAGTAGTCCCTGTACTCTTCTGCTAATGACTAATAACAAAGTAACAAAGTAATTACATCCTGAGGATTCATATTTAAATCCATGATAGGAAATAAGGTGAGCCTTCAGTATTTCTGTGATCAATATTTTTAGGGTCAGATCATTATTAAAGATGTATTTATGCAGATTGATAAAGTGATTGCACAGTAACAGAAGATCACTTGGTTGGAAATACTGAGGTCCACACAATGGAGTGCATTTAAAGGGGAACTTCAGCCTAAACAAACATACTGTCATCAAGTTACATTAGTTATGTTAATTAGAATAGATAGGTAATATAATCTCTTACCCACCCTGTTTTAAAAGAACAGGCAAATGTTTGTGATTCATGGGGGCTGCCATCTTTGTCATGGGGCAGCCATCTTTTTAGTTGAAAGGAGGTGACAAGGAGCAGGAGACACAGTTCCAACTGTCCTGGGTCCTGAATACCCCTCCCAGTTGCACACGCTAGGCTTCAAATGTCAAATTCAAAATGTAAAAAAAAAAAAATTGCACCAAAACAGCAGAACGAGAACAACAACATCAGAAATCCCATCATGCTTTGCACAGCATCAGGGAGAAAAAGCCCGGGCAGTTTTCTTCTGTGCAGCTAAAAATGAGCCTTGTATAAGAGAAACAAAGTTCTGATGCTGTGAAACTGTTAAAGAAACACCAAGCCTTTTCAGTGCTGCTGAGTCGATTTTTAGTCCGGAGGTTCACTTTAGCATAATAGTGTTTATTTACAAGTGTGCAATATATACTGTACATATGATAAACACCGCCGAAAACATTAGTGCACCACAGATTGCAAAATGACAACCCTAACTAACTATAGTAAATATATACAAATATGAAAATATAGAACACAAACTATGTACATCAATGCAATCACACAAAAGGCAGGCAAGAGTACTAGGAAAGCAAAGGCTCAATACCAGGAAGTCCAATAATTTGAACGGCAAGCAAAAGAATAGTCAGACAGACAGAGGGTCAATACCAGGGAAACAGATACAAATGAACAGCTTGGATGAACAGATGACCAGACACCCAGGATTCAGGTAAAATGATCTTGCAGTCCACTAATGGCAGAAGCAGGCCTTAATTAAATGAGTTGACTGATAGTATTGTAACAACTCACAATGTTCACAGGGGTTCACCAGGTGGGTTGAAGAACTGTATAGTCCCAAATAAGGAGAGTGACATCTGCTGGTGTAAAGCTGAAGTCCATACAAATGTTCACAAGTGCTGCCAACAGCAGTAGACTTGAAGGCACAGTTCATAACAATGAAAAGTAAGTAGAGGGTGATGCTCTACCATCAAGAAAGAGGTATTACAGATATATAAGGAAAAAAATATGTAAATTATGGTGCTGGATTTTAATAAAATACTTTTTTAAAACCTATATGTTTAGTTCATTAAAGTTCTTGATCATTTTATTATATCTTTTTAAACTATTAAAGTTGACCTTGGCATTTTTCGCAATTGATTGCTAACACACTAAAAATAACACATTCATTCATCTCAATGCTGGATGGGAAAAATACTGACAGTAAACGACTGGGATGGATGTCGGCACATGTGCTTCAAATTGTAGACTTTGACTTACCTGGTGCTTTTTCTAGCCTCCAATGTCCGTATAGTCCCTCGGTCAGGGCCGGCCCGCTCATGAGGCGGGGTGAAACATTTGCCTCAGGCGGCAAATCTGCGGGGGCGGCACCCACCCCCGCAGGGCCGGCCCGCTCATGAGGCGGGGTGAAACATTTGCCTCAAGTGGCAAATCTGCGGGGGCGGCACCCACCCCCGCCATCAGGGGGGGACAGCCGATACAAGAGTGATGGGCCCAGCCGCCTGAGGCTCCCAAGGGGGGCCCGGGCCCCCTGCTCACTTACTGCGGCTCCGCTACAGGCCCCCTGCTCCCAGCATGTCATGTCTGGTAACTGCAAACGGCTGCTGCAGCAAGTGATGATGCCAGCCAATCACAGAGGAGGGTGAAGCCAGTGTCAGACTGAACCAATGGGAGGGCGGGATTTCCCCCGGTAGGCCCCACCCCAAAGTCCCGACATGCCTGCTGTGGGTGGTCTGTGGTGCATACAAAGACACGGCCAGGCTGGCTGCCGTCCAGCTAAGGAGGGTCTGGGAGGAGGAGCTGCAGGTAGCATGCTGGGAATGGAGGAGGCCTGGTGCTGCTGAAGATGGAGGAGGCAAGATGACTGAGGTGATGGGCTGGCTCACCCAGCCAGACCTCAAGAAGAGAAGTTTTCAATAAAGATCGCCTGGCCACGGAAAGAAGCCCCGCCCACCACTCCCGGTAAGCCCCGCCCACCACGTCCGGTAAGCCCCGCCCCCCACAGCACTTTGGCCTAAATCCTAGTGTCTCTCCGTCCCCCAGCACCCACACTGACCTCTCAGCACCCACACTGACCTCTCAGCACCCACACTGACCTCCCAGAACCTACACTGACCTGACCTCCAAGCACCCACACGGACCTCCCAGAACCTACACTGACCTGACCTCCAAGCACCCATACTGACCTCCCACAACCTACACTGACCTGACCTCCAAGCACCCACACTGACCTGACCTCCAAGCACCCACACTGACCTCCCAGAACCTACACTGACCTCCCAGAACCTACACTGACCTGACCTCCAAGTACCCACACTGACCTCCCAGAACCTACACTGACCTGACCAAGCACCCACACTGACCTCCCAGAATCTACACTGACCTGACCTCCAAGCACCCACACTGACCTCTCAGAACCTACACTGACCTGACCTCCAAGCACCCACACTGACCTCCCAGAACCTACACTGACCTGACCTCCAAGCACCCACACTGACCTCCCAGAACCTACACTGACCTGACCTCCAAGCACCCACACTGACCTCCCAGAACCTACACTGACCTGACCTCCAAGCACCCACACTGACCTCCCAGAACCCACACTGACCTGACCTCCAAGCACCCACACTGACCTCCCAGAACCTACACTGACCTCCCAGAACCCACACTGACCTGACCTCCAAGCACCCACACTGACCTCCCAGAACCTACACTGACCTGACCTCCAAGCACCCACACTGACCTCCCAGAACCTACACTGACCTGACCTCCAAGCACCCACACTGACCTCTCAGAACCCACACTGACCTCTCCCTGCACCCACACTGACCTCTCCCTGCACCCACACTGACCTCCCTGAACCTACACTGACCACTTAACACAAGCCTTCCCATCACTACACCTAACACTAACCTCACTGTTGCACAAACTGAGGTGACACAGAGGGAGACACTTTTTTACTGCGTCGTGCTGTGCGTGCCACTTTCTTTGGAGCCATGCACAGTTTTTGATGCTACGGGCATGGGGGTGGGGTGGCTATTGAGTGGGCTCAGCAGCCAGTGGGTAGGCTTGGGAGGGGGGGGGGGCAGGCCTGATGATGTGCGAGGGGCCCCAAAATTTCTGATGGCGGCCCTGGCGGCACCCGCCTCTCCATGGATGCTGGGGCCGCCCGCCGAGCTGGAGGGGTAGCGGGCAGAAAGGGGGTATTGGGCCTAGCGGCTGGGAGGGGGGTCGGACCCCCCCCTCCCTCGCCTGGGTCCCCCGATCTGCGCTCCTCCTCCAGCGTAAAGTACCAGCCAGCGTGCATATGACGAAGAGGCAACAGGCGGGGGAATCACTCACCTCTTCCGCGTTCCATCGCGTGCTCCACTGACGTCACTTCCGGCAACTCCGCCCACTGTATTGTAAGTGGACGGCCTTGCAGGAAGTGACGCCAGTAGAGCGCACGATGGAACGCGGAAAAGGTGAGTGATTCCTCCGCCCGTTGCCTCTTCAACATATGCGCGCTGGCTGGTACTTTACACTGGAGGAGGAGCGCAGATCGGGGGACCCAGGCGAGGGAGGGGGGGTCCGACCTAGTGTCTCTCCGTCCCCCAGCACCCACACTGACCTCTCAGCACCCACACTGACCTCTCAGCACCCACACTGACCTCCCAGAACCTACACTGACCTGACCTCCAAGCACCCACACGGACCTCCCAGAACCTACACTGACCTGACCTCCAAGCACCCACACTGACCTCCCAGAACCTACACTGACCTGACCTCCAAGCACCCACACTGACCTGACCTCCAAGCACCCACACTGACCTCCCAGAACCTACACTGACCTCCCAGAACCTACGCTGACCTGACCTCCAAGCACCCACACTGACCTCTCAGCACCCACACTGACCTCCCAGAACCTACACTGACCTCCCAGAACCTACACTGACCTGACCTCCAAGCACCCACACTGACCTGACCTCCAAGCACCCACACTGACCTCCCAGAACCTACACTGACCTGACCTTAAAGCACCCACACTGACCTCTCAGCACCCACACTGACCTCCCAGAACCTACACTGACCTGACCTCCAAGCACCCACACTGACCTCCCAGAACCTACACTGACCTCCCAGAACCTACACTGACCTGACCTCCAAGCACCCACACTGACCTGACCTCCAAGCACCCACACTGACCTCCCAGAACCTACACTGACCTCCCAGAACCTACACTGACCTGACCTCCAAGCACCCACACTGACCTCTCAGCACCCACACTGACCTCCCAGAACCTACACTGACCTGACCTCCAAGCACCCACACTGACCTCCCAGAACCTACACTGACCTGACCTCCAAGCACCCACACTGACCTCCCAGAACCTACACTGACCTGACCTCCAAGCACCCACACTGACCTGACCTCCAAGCACCCACACTGACCTCCCAGAACCTACACTGACCTCCCAGAACCTACACTGACCTGACCTCCAAGCACCCACACTGACCTCTCAGCACCCACACTGACCTCCCAGAACCTACACTGACCTCCCAGAACCTACACTGACCTGACCTCCAAGCACCCACACTGACCTGACCTCCAAGCACCCACACTGACCTCCCAGAACCTACACTGACCTGACCTCCAAGCACCCACACTGACCTCTCAGCACCCACACTGACCTCCCAGAACCTACACTGACCTGACCTCCAAGCACCCACACTGACCTCCCAGAACCTACACTGACCTCCCTGAACCTACACTGACCTGACCTCCAAGTACCCACACTGACCTCCCAGAACCTACACTGACCTGACCTCCAAGTACCCAAACTGACCTCTCAGCACCCACACTGACCTCCCAGAACCTACACTGACCTGACCTCCAAGCACCCACACTGACCTCCCAGAACCTACACTGACCTGACCTCCAAGCACCCACACTGACCTCCCAGAACCTACACTGACCTGACCTCCAAGCACCCACACTGACCTGACCTCCAAGCACCCACACTGACCTCCCAGAACCTACACTGACCTCCCAGAACCTACACTGACCTGACCTCCAAGCACCCACACTGACCTCCCAGAACCTACACTGACCTGACCTCCAAGCACCCACACTGACCTCTCAGAACCTACACTGACCTGACCTCCAAGCACCCACACTGACCTCCCAGAACCTACACTGACCTGACCTCCAAGCACCCACACTGACCTCCCAGAACCTACACTGACCTGACCTCCAAGCACCCACACTGACCTCCCAGAACCTACACTGACCTGACCTCCAAGCACCCACACTGACCTCCCAGAACCCACACTGACCTGACCTCCAAGCACCCACACTGACCTCCCAGAACCTACACTGACCTCCCAGACCCCACACTGACCTGACCTCCAAGCACCCACACTGACCTCCCAGAACCTACACTGACCTGACCTCCAAGCACCCACACTGACCTCCCAGAACCTACACTGACCTGACCTCCAAGCACCCACACTGACCTCTCAGAACCCACACTGACCTCTCCCTGCACCAGGGCCGGCCCTAGACTTTTTGCCGCCTGAGGCAAAATTAGAAAAAATCCCCCCCCCCCCACGGCTGGGGGGGGGGGTGCCGAGCTGGAGGGGTAGCTAGCAGAAAGGGAGAATTGGGCCTAGCGGCGGGGAGGGGGGTCGGACCCCCCCTCCCTCGCCTGGGTCCCCCGATCTGCGCTCCTCTAGCGTAAAGTACCAGCCAGCGCGCATATGTTGAAGAGGCAACGGGCGGAGGAATCACTCACCTTTTCCGCGTTCCATCGTGCGCTCCGCTGACGTCACTTCCTGCAAGGCCGTCCACTTACAATACAGTGGGCGGCGTTGCCGGAAGTGACGTCAGTGGAGCACGCGATGGAACGCGGAAGAGGTGAGTGATTCCCCCGCCTGTTGCCTCTTCGTCATATGCACGCTGGCTGGTACTTTACGCTGGAGGAGGAGCGCAGATCGGGGGACCCAGGCGAGGGAGGGGGGGTCCGACCCCCCTCCCCGCCGCTAGGCCCAATACCCCCTTTCTGCCCGCTACCCCTCCAGCTCGGCGGGCGGCCCCAGCATCCATGGAGAGGCGGGTGCCGCCAGGGCCGCCATCAGAAATTTTGGGGCCCCTCGCACATCATCAGGCCTGAAAGCCCACCCACTGGCTGCTGAGCCCACTCAATAGCCACCCCACCCCCGTGCCCGTAGCATCAAAAACTGTGCATGGCTCCAAAGAAAGTGGCACGCACAGCACGACACAGTAAAAAAGTGTCTCCCTCTGTGTCACCTCAGTTTGTGCAACAGTGAGGTTAGTGTTAGGTGTAGTGATGGGAAGGCTTGTGTTAAGTGGTCAGTGTAGGTTCAGGGAGGTCAGTGTGGGTGCAGGGAGAGGTCAGTGTGGGTGCAGGGAGAGGTCAGTGTGGGTTCTGAGAGGTCAGTGTGGGTGCTTGGAGGTCAGGTCAGTGTAGGTTCTGGGAGGTCAGTGTGGGTGCTTGGAGGTCAGGTCAGTGTAGGTTCTGGGAGGTCAGTGTAGGTGCTTGGAGGTCAGGTCAGTGTGGGTTCTGGGAGGTCAGTGTAGGTTCTGGGAGGTCAGTGTGGGTGCTTGGAGGTCAGGTCAGTGTGGGTTCTGGGAGGTCAGTGTGGGTGCTTGGAGGTCAGGTCAGTGTAGGTTCTGGGAGTTCAGTGTGAGTGCTTGGAGGTCAGGTCAGTGTAGGTTCTGGGAGGTCAGTGTGGGTGCTTGGAGGTCAGGTCAGTGTAGGATCTGGGAGGTCAGTGTGGGTGCTTGGAGGTCAGGTCAGTGTAGGTTCTGAGAGGTCAGTGTGGGTGCTTGGAGGTCAGGTCAGTGTAGGTTCTGGGAGGTCAGTGTGGGTGCTTGGTCAGGTCAGTGTAGGTTCTGGGAGGTCAGTGTGGGTACTTGGAGGTCAGGTCAGTGTAGGTTCTGGGAGGTCAGTGTAGGTTCTGGGAGGTCAGTGTGGGTGCTTGGAGGTCAGGTCAGTGTGGGTGCTTGGAGGTCAGGTCAGTGTAGGTTCTGGGAGGTCCGTGTGGGTGCTTGGAGGTCAGGTCAGTGTGGGTGCTGAGAGGTCAGTGTGGGTGCTGAGAGGTTAGTGTGGGTGCTGAGAGATCAGTGTGGGTGCTGGGGGACGGAGAGACACTAGGATTTAGGCCAAAGTGCTGTGTGGGGCTTACCGGACGTGGTGGGCGGGGCTTACCGGGAGTGGTGGGCGGGGCTTCTTTCCGTGGCCAGGCGATCTTTATTGAAAACTTCTCTTCTTGAGGTCTGGCTGGGTGAGCCAGCCCATCACCTCAGTCATCTTGCCTCCTCCATCTTCAGCAGCACCAGGCCTCCTCCATTCCCAGCATGCTACCTGCAGCTCCTCCTCCCAGACCCTCCTTAGCTGGACGGCAGCCAGCCTGGCCGTGTCTTTGTATGCACCACAGACCACCCACAGCAGGCATGTCGGGACTTTGGGGTGGGGCCTACCGGGGGAAATCCCGCCCTCCCATTGGCTCAGTCTGACACTGGCTTCACCCTCCTCTGTGATTGGCTGGCATCATCACTTGCTGCAGCAGCCGCTCGCAGTTACCAGACATGACATGCTGGGAGCAGGGGGCCTGTAGCGGAGCCGCAGTAAGTGAGCAGGGGGCCCGGGCCCCCCCTTGGGAGCCTCAGGCGGCTGGGCCCATCACTCTTGTATCGGCTGTCCCCCCCTGATGGCGGGGGTGGGTGCCGCCCCCGCAGATTTGCCGCCTGAGGCAAATGTTTCACCCCGCCTCATGAGCGGGCCGGCCCTGCCCTGCACCCACACTGACCTCTCCCTGCACCCACACTGACCTCCCTGAACCTACACTGACCACTTAACACAAGCCTTCCCATCACTACACCTAACACTAACCTCACTGTTGCACAAACTGAGGTGACACAGAGGGAGACACTTTTTTACTGCGTCGTGCTGTGCGTGCCACTTTCTTTGGAGCCATGCACAGTTTTTGACGCTACGGGCACGGGGGTGGGGTGGCTATTGAGTGGGCTCAGCAGCCAGTGGGTGGGCTTGAGAGGGGGGGGGGCAGGCCTGATGATGTGCGAGGGGCCCCAAAATTTCTGATGGCGGCCCTGGCGGCACCCGCCTCTCCATGGATGCTGGGGCCGCCCGCCGAGCTGGAGGGGTAGCGGGCAGAAAGGGGGTATTGGGCCTAGCGGCGGGGAGGGGGGTCGGACCCCCCCCCCTCCCTCGCCTGGGTCCCCCGATCTGCGCTCCTCCTCCAGCGTAAAGTACCAGCCAGCGTGCATATGACGAAGAGGCAACAGGCGGGGGAATCACTCACCTCTTCCGCGTTCCATCGCGTGCTCCACTGACATCACTTCCGGCAACGCCGCCCACTGTATTGTAAGTGGACGGCCTTGCAGGAAGTGACGTCAGTGGAGCGCACGATGGAACGCGGAAAAGGTGAGTGATTCTTCCGCCCGTTGCCTCTTTAACATATGCGCGCTGGCTGGTACTTTACGCTGGAGGAGGAGCGCAGATCGGGGGACCCAGGCGAGGGAGGGGGGGTCCGACCCCCCTCCCCGCCGCTAGGCCCAATTCTCCCTTTCTGCTAGCTACCCCTCCAGCTCGGCACCCCCCCCCCCCCCCACGGCTGGGGGGGGGGGCGATTTTTTCTAATTTTGCCTCAGGCGGCAAAAAGTCTAGGGCCGGCCCTGCCCTCGGTGTCCTATGTGTCCCATTGATTCTCCTGCTAGTGGCTCCATCGGATTTGCAACTGGAGCTCCAGTTGCAGCAACTGCACATGCACAGTCATGCTTCCATCCACAGGAACATTCTGCACATGTGTGGTTCTTAAAATGATGAACCCCTCATGTGCAGAATACTCTCTGCGACAGGAGCACGATCGAGAAGGGCGAGCAGATGGAACTGCGCATTTTCAGTTGGTGCAAGTGGAGTTCCTGTAGCCCATGAGGTCCCTCCATGTCCTCTGGGTCACCTTTGTTCTCCTGCTGGTGGCTCCATAGGTGTGCCACTTGAACTCCAGTTGCAGCAACAGTGCATGCGCAGTCACGTTCATGCGCCCTTCATGATGAGGTTGCCTTTGCTAGGAACATTCTGCGCATGTGTGGTTCTCATAATGATGAACCCTGCATGTGCAAAATTCTCCTGGCGACAGGAGCACAATTGAGAAGGGCGCACATACGGGACTGCGTATGTGCGGTTGGTGCTACTGGAGTTCCAGTTGCACATCTTATGAAGCCACCAGTGGGAGAAAGAGATTTCAAGAAAAGGATTGAACTAAAAAGCAACTTCTACCACAACTGACGTCTGAGTGAAAGATAGTAGAAATAAATACATTGTTCAGGTTATCCAGTTGCATAAAAATATTCTATTTTTATCATTAGAAACATTTCCTATAACTATATATTGCTTTATATTGACATTTAACCCTTCTCTCCCAGTGTTATTTTGCCTAGACTATGAAGTCACAAAGACTTCTCTCAGTGTAGGATACCAGGGCCAATATGCAATTAATTTTTTCACCTGCGTTACCTCCTAGGAGATAATTTTCATCTTCTCTTTAAAGCAGTTGTCAGGGGAAAATTAGAAAAAAAGCTTTACTCACCTGGGGCTTTCTCCAGCCCCTTGCAGCCGACTGTCTCACGCTGTCACCTCCGCTCCCTGCCGTGGTCCCGCTCTCGCCTCACATTGCAGAGGCTGGCTGCAGGGTTGGCCTAATTGCGCCTGCATGAACCACCACTGTCAATCATGGCCACGTGGTCGGTGGCGCACTGCGCAGGCGCAAACTTCTGCGCTTGCGCAGTTCGCCGTGGACCACGTGGCCATGATTGACAGCGGCGGTTCGCGCAGGCACAGTAAGGCCGACCCCGTGGTTGGCCTCTGCACCTTGCAGCGAGAGCAGAACAGCAGCGGTGACAGCGTGGGACAGTCGGCTGCAAGGGGCTGGAGAAAGCCCCAGGTGAGGAAAGCTTTTTTTTTTATTTTCACCTGATGACTCCTTTAAAGAGACTCTGTAAAAAAATGTTCAGCCTTATTTCTTCTATCCTATAAGTTCCTATACCTGTTCTAATGTGGTCTGGATTAATGCAGCCTTTTGTATTTGTACTGCCTCTGTAATATATCTATTATTCTTCTCTTTGTCCAGCTTTTTTGACCGAGGGAGAAATGCACTGCCTCTGCTGTGATAGGGAGAAGTTATGCACGCCTCCTGCACGACCATGCAGGCTCTGTGTGTGTGCTTTGTTTATCCCTAACAGACAGGTCTCTGCTGTTTGACATTGATTTTGATCATTTCAGTCATCCTGTTTACAATTAAATCAAAGAGGCACTTGTAAGTCAGACAAATATAACATAACATTTATAATGAAATAACCACAAATGTCTTTTCTGTGCTCACATCATTAGCAGTTTTATTCAACCCCCAAGTGACATTCATTCTTAGTACTTAGTACAACATCCTTTTCCAGTTATAACAGCTTGTAAACATGAAGCATAGCTCGACACAAGTGTCTTGCAGCGATCTACGGGTATCTTAGCCCATTCTTCATGGGCAAAAGCATCCAGTTTAGTCACATTCTTAGGCTTGTGCGCTGCAACTGCTTTCTTTAACCACTTTGTCCTCCTTGACGTATAAAAACGTCAAGGACGACATGCGCGCTCCCGCTCGCATGCGTGCACGCGCACTCCCGTCCGCGGATTTGTTATCCCGGGAATCAATGAATCGTGCCATGGTGCCCGATCACTGATTCCTCTCCCTCACTGAAAAAGCGACAGCTTCTCTCGGAAGCTTTGCTTTTTCTGACTCCTATGTCCCTCTAAGCGTACATTGTACGCTTAGAGTGACGTCATGTAAACAAACTCAAGTAAGTAAAACTACATCTAAAAGTTTAAAAAAATTACAATACACATATATTTCCCCAAATCAAACACTATTTACATCCCACCCTCCCAAAAAATACCCACATAAAATGTTTAATAACAAAGACAAAAAAACTATTACAATTAAAAAAAAAACACACATAAATATTTACCTAAGGGTCTAAACTTTTAAAATATCTATGTAAAGAAAGTATTTCTATTTTTTTTTTTCAAGCTTGTAAATAGTGATGGATGCAGAACGTAAAACATGCTCTTTTATTTCCAAATAAAATATTGTCGCCATACATTGTGATAGGGACATAATTTAAACGGTGAAATAACCGGGACAAATAGGAAAATACAATACGTGGGTTTTAATTATGGAGGCATGTATTATTTTAAAACTATAATGGCCGAAAATTGAGAAATAATGAATTTTTTCAGTTTTTTTTCTTATGCTTACTATTAAAATGCATTTACAGTAAGGTAGCTCTTAGAAAATGTACCCCCCAAAGAAAGCCTCAGCGCGTCTATCAGACGCGCATCGCCGCCTCTCCCCCGCCCCTCTCAGTGAAGGAAGACTGAGAGGGGCGGGGGAGAGGCGGAGGTACGTGTCTGATAGACGCGCGGGAGGCAGGGCTGCGGCGGTTAGCCTTGCCCCAATGCGAAAGCGCTCCCCCGCTGCACGGAGGGGATTTGGGTGATCAGGGACCCCCATTAAGCCGCGGGATAGCGGCGTTTTAGCAGGGGCACACATGCCCCTGCTATCTATGAGGTCTGAAGCAAGATTTATTCTCGCTTCAGACTCTCTTTAAGTGGTTAAGTCCCACCAGAGGTTCTCAATCGGATTTAAGTCTGGTGACTGTGATGGCCACTCCAAAATGTTCCAGTATTTAATCTGCAACCATGCTCTAGTGGACTTGGAGGTATGCTTGGGATCATTGTCCTGTTGAAAGGTCCAACGTCTCCCAAGCCTCAGGTTTGTGATGGACTGCATCACATTTTCATCCAATATCTCCTGGTACTGAAGAGAATTCATGGTACCATGCACACACTGAAGCTTCCCTGTACCTGCAGAAGCAAATCAGCCCCAAAGCATGATTAACCCCCCCCCCCCCCTCTCCCCTCCCCGCCATGCTTTACAGTAGGCAAGGTGTTCTTTTCTTCATATGCCTTGTTCTTCCTCCTCCAAACATAGCATTGATCCATGGGCCCAAACAGTTCTAATTTTGTTTCATCAATCTACAGAACACTACCACAAAACTTTTGTGGTTACTGTGTAGCTGTGCAGTGATCATTGCTGAGAAGAAATCTTTCCTTTTTATATAGAAACAAATAGATAATAGGGAAGTTGATTATTTCCCTGAATATCTATTGTCTCTGGCTGCAAAAGGCACCCATTGGGGACCTTTTTACAATGAATGACCTTTAGCTTTTGAAAGCAGAACATTCATTTTCTTTAACTTGTTTTACCAGAAACTGAAAGTGAAATAAAGTTGGCCCGTTTAGTATTACTTACCTGGGGCTTCTTTCAGCCCCCTGTAGTCCTCCTAGTCCATGGCTGTGTTTCTGCACTCTTCTATTTAGCAGCTGTAGCTGTGCAGTTTATAAAATTGCTACTGGGCATGTGGCAAACGCACCCGAGGATGGGAACACAATTGTGCATGATCAAATGATGATGAAGGGGGCACTCAATCAAAATGTCAGCAAATGCACATGTTTAAGTGTTACCCCCTTCCTCAGGTCTGCGTAGTAGCCAGCAGCTGGTCCAGTCAACCAGCTTTCAGAGAGGCACAGCAGCTGAATAGAACAGAGAAGAACGATGGCAAGAAACCAAGATGACTACAAAGAGGCTGAAAGAAGTCACAGGTAAATGAAATTGGCTGCTTTTATCTCATGCAGCCCCGTTTTCATGGGGTGTCAGCCTGGGGCACAGTAAGAGGGGAATACAGTGATGGAGGGAGGAGCCATGGCCCCACTGAGACTCGACCGCATGGAGGGGGGCCCGACTTCTCCCTCCCTATCCCTGGAACGCCCCTCAGTGCTCCCCCCTCCACGGCAAAGTAAGCACAGTGAAAGACTTCTATGGACAACTCACCTCCCTCCAGGTTCCAAGTTCCTATCACCAGTGGCGTAGCTACAAACCTCTGGGCCCCGATGCGGAACCTGAATGTGGGCCATCCCGGCAACAACAGCCCCCCTCCCCCGGCAACACCCGACGCACACACATATCCGAATCCCTATAGCCAGCTATAGGTCCCCCCAGTATAGGTAGCCAGGCATAGGTAAGCCATTATAGTTGTCCCCGGTATAGGTTAGCCAGGTAGGTGCCTCCAGCATAGGTAGCCAGTATAGTTGCCCCCAGTATAGGTTAGATAGGCAGGCACCGCCGGTATAAGTTAGATAAGTTAGATAGATAGGTGCCCCCAGTACAGGTTAGCTGGGTGGGTGCCTCTAATATAGGTAGCCAGAATAGTTGCCCCCAGCATAGGTTAGATAGGTAGGTGCCCCCAGTATAGGTTAGTTAGGTAGGTGCCTCCAATATAGGTAGCCAGTATAGTTGCCACCTGTATAGGCTAGCTAAGTGCCCCGAATACAGGTTAGATAAGTAAGTGCCCCAGTATAGGTTAGATAGGTAGGGGCCCACAGTATAGGTTAGATTAGGTAGCTGCCCCCCAGTATAGGTTAGATGAGGTAGGTGCCCCCCAGTATAGGTTAGATGAGGTAGGTGCCCCCCAGTATAGGTTAGATTAGGTAGCTGCCCCCCAGTATAGGTAGGTGCCCCCCAGTATAGGTTAGATTAGGTAGGTGCCCCCCAGTATAGGTTAGATTAGGTAGGTGCCCCCATTATAGGTTAGATTAGGTAGGTGCCCCCCAGTATAGGTTAGATTAGGTAGCTGCCCACCAGGATAGATTAGGTAGCTGCCCCCCAGGATAGATTAGATAAGGTAGCTGCCCCCCAGTATAAGGTTAGATTAGGTAGGTGCCCCCCGGTATAGGTTAGATTAGGTAGGTGCCCCCCAGTATAGGTTAGATTAGGTAGGTACCCCCCAGGAGAGGTGCCTCAGGGCCCCAACACATTAATCTCTAGTTATCTGGCTTGCAGTCACTGCCATGTATCCTCTTTTCTTATTTCTCTCTGCTTCAAACACAATTTGGGAATGATAGCTGAGTGAGTTGTACGTCCCCTCCTACACTGTGCCCTGAGGCTGGAGCCTCTCTTGCCTCCGCACTGGCCTGGCCCTGCTGGGGGCACCTATACTGGGGGGCTAAATATTGCATCATAAATAACATTTGCAAGTCCATGGGGAGGAAATGGGATGCAATTTTTACATCCTCGCCCTGGGTGCAGTTTAAAAATTACTCTAATCTCATGTTATGTTCCCTTTAAAATATTTTTGTATGGGAGGTTTCTATCTGTTACACACTGACATAGAGATTACAACTCATGCAATGTTGCAGCGTGCAGTGAAACGCAGCTACTGTACTGTTCCCACTTCCCATGTACTTCCTGCAATCCCCTGCAGCTAAAAGAGACAATTAGTCAGAATATGAAGAAATCCCTCAACTTAGTGCCAGTTTGACTAAAACAGATATATGAGTTCCTTTCAACTTCTGCTTTGATGTTAATTAGTTTAACAATGCTTCTGTTTTTTTATATTTTTAAGCTGTGCTATCAGTGCATTGTTTTTACAAATTTGATCTCATCATGCACAGGAGTAACAATAGACCCTGCAAGGGTTGAAGCCACATGGGGAACCCAGAAGTAGTAGGGGGCCCGTGTGGGGAGACGTTTCTTTATTCTGTCTTGAGAGACTGGCAATTAAGTGCACGGAGAGAAAAAGCTTTAAGCATTCTGCACAGTTATTCTAATGACTGCATCTGCGCAGCCACTGATAAGCAGTGGAGCTCATAATTAGCTTGATTGATGTCATAGTGTGACAGTCCGAGTGTGTGCTCCAGTGCTGCTGGGCCTAGTAGCAAGGGCTGTACACAGTGATAAGCTGTTCAGTGATTAACCCCTTCACTATCACTACACTATTGTTAAATTGTTAATTAGCTTGATTAACAGTCAGAGTGTGTGCTGCAGGCAGCTGCTATGTGTCTGTGTGTGTGCTGTGCACAGACCAGGCCAGCTGCTGCCTGCTGGCCAGCTATTAGCCTTAGGTGTAGGTTAGGTTAGGGATTAGGGGATAGAATTACTGTGTTATTGTGTAGTTAGTACTGTAGTACTGTAGTCAGTGTGCTAGTAGTTGTTAGAGTAGTAGTACTACTGTGTTAGCTTTCTACAAAACTGCTGTGCTGTGAGCAGTGCCAGTGTGACAGTTAGTGTGCACTAGTGTCTTCTCCTCTGCTGTCTGACTGTCACTAGGCACTTGGCATGTGTCATGTGACACTTGGCAAGTGCCACGTGACATGTGACACAACCCAAGTGCCACGTGACACGTGCCAAGTGACACGTGCCAAGTGCTATGTGCTAAGTGCCAATTGCCACATGCCACATCCGGCATGCTCTTGGCACACGTTACACCTGCTGCTGCTGCATTGCCCTGCTCCTGCTGCCTGTGCAGCTCCCACCGCCAGGCCAGGGTGCCACAGGCCACCACTGATATCACCTATATTTAACCAAAAACACAATTGCAGCGTAATTTTTTGAAAGGTGTCTTGGCTGAAAACTGTCATGTCCCAGTTGTGCGGTTGGACTTTGGACACAATGTGGGCCGCACGACCGCTGTCTGGAACCTAGGCCTAATGTTATTTGACAGCCATTTTTTTTTGGGGGGGGGGACTTTAAGTCCCCACATCATCAATTAGTGTTCCCCTTTAAAAAATAATGATGCTGCATGCCCCATTTACCCTAACAAAACGTTTTTAAAGCGATTTAAAGGGCACTTCCATTTTTTCTATCCGGATATCCGAATCCGCCCCCGGATAGCCCGGATAATGCGTTCGGATATCCACTTAAACGTGGATATCTGAACATTTGGATTCGGATATCCGATCCGGATATCTGGGTATCCGGATATGGATCAATTTGGATTTTAAAAAGGGGTATCCGAGCACCCCTGCTGATAAGGAATAATACAAAGTTTTGCAGACCAGTGGCGTCCCTACCATAGAGCGCAGGGGGGCGTGGCGCACCGGGTGACAGACACCCAGGGGGGTGTCGCCACGACTCCCCACAGCAGCACAGCAGGAGGGTGAAAGCAGCGCTAGAAGGAGGGGCTGTGGAGGCAGCGGTGGGGAGGGTGGACATATCCCCCCTCCCTCACCTGCGACCCCTCCTTCTGCCTCTCCCTCCCTCCATAGATAACTGTCGGGAAGTGCAGGGGCAGCCGGAGGCGTGCTGAGAATTACTCTAATTTCCACGTTCCAAGCGTGGAGCGCAGCGTCGTGTCATCACAGGTCTCTGTCTTCAATGCCGCCCACTGTGGTTCCTGATTAGCGGAAGCACAGTGGGCGGCATTGAAGGCTGAGATCTGTGACGACATGACGCTGCCACGCTTGTATCGCGGAAATGAGGTGAGTAATTCTCAGCATGCCTCCGGCCGCCCCTGCACTTCCCGACAGTTAGCTATGGAGGGGGAGAGAGGCAGAAGGAGGGGTCCCAGGTGAGGGAGGGTGTCCCCCCTCCCCACCGCTGCCTCCACAGCCCCTCCTTCTAGCGCTGCTTTCACCCTCCTGGGGCATTTATACTGGGGGCAACTAAACTAGCTATACTGGGGGCAACAAAACTAGCTATACTTACTGGGGGCAACAAAACTAGCTATACTTACTGGGGGCAACTAAACTAGCTATACTTACTGGGGGCAACTATACTAGCTATACTGGCTGGGGGCAACTATACTAGCTATACTGGCGGGGGCAACTATACTAGCTATACTTACTGGGGGCAACTATTCTAGCTATACTTACTGGGGGCAACTAAACTAGCTATACTGGCTGGGGGAAACTATACTAGCTATACTGGCGGGGGGCAACTATACTAGCTATACTTACTGAATCAGAATCAGAATCAGAATCGTTTATTTCGCCAAGCATGACTGGGTCATGCCCGGAATTATTTTTGGCACAGTACATATACTCAGGGAGAGACATAGATGGAAAGAGACATAAATAGATAGCAGCAACAGCAAAGGCATCAAGTACACATTAAATTACATTACAACATTCCAATATATGCATCACAGTCCCCAGTGTGACCTGAGGAGCCTGGCAGTTAGTCTATTGGACTGGTTGGTTCGGTCAACTGGTCAGCCATAGCTCAGCCGGCACAGCTGTCCGTCGGGGCTTGAATTGATGGTAGTATGTGGAGAGAATTTAGGAGGTTGACCGCTGAGGGGAAGAAAGAATTCCTATGTCTCGCGGTTTTTGTGGAGATAGCCCGTAGCCTCCGGCCCAGTGGCAGCAGGCTGAAGTAGCGGTGGCCTGGGTGTGAGGGATCGTTGGCAATCTTCAGTGCCCTGGATTTCAGCCTTTTGTTGTGTAGTAGGGCCAGTGAAGGGAGGGGGCACCCAATGATCCTCTCTGCTGACCTTATGACCCTCTGTAGTATGTCCTTGTCGCTGGTGGTGGCACCGTCATACCAGACCAGGATGGAAGAGCAGAGGATCGACTCGATGGTGGCTGAGTAGAAGTTAGTTAGAATTACTTGAGTCATGCCGAACTTCCTCAGCTGATGGAGGAAGTAAAGTCTCTGCTGGGCTTTCCGTTTGGTGGTAGTGATGTTAGGCTTCCATCTTAGGTCGCTGGAGATGATAGTACCCAGGAGCCGGGCACAGGGCACCCTGGCTACCTCGGTTCCGTCAATATGAATTGGAGGTGGGGTGTGGGCAGACTTCCTGAAGTCAATGATTAGTTCAACTGTTTTTGCAGTGTTAAGCACCAGCCTGTTCTCCTTGCTCCAGTTGCAGATTCTCTCCACCTGCTGACGGTACTCCTGAACACCATCCTTGGTGACAAGGCCAATGATGGTGGTGTCGTCAGCGAACTGGGGGCAACTATACTAGCTATACTGGCTGGGGGCAGCTATACTGGCTGGGGGCAACTATACTAGCTATACTTACTGGGGGCAACTATACTAGCTATACTTACTGCGGGCAACTATACTAGCTGTACTGGCTGGGGGCAACTATACTAGCTATACTAGCTGGGGGCAACTATACTAGCTATACTGGGGGCCACTATGCTAGCTATACTGGGGACCATTATACTACCTACACTGGGGGCCACTATACTGGCTATACTGGGGCCCACTATACTAGTTATACTGGGGACCACTATACTACCTATACTGGGGGCCACTATACTGGGGTCACTATACTAGCTGTACTGGGGACTACTATACTACCTACACTAGCTCCTGGTGCTACCTAAACTAGGGGGCACCTCTCACTACCTAAACTGTCTAGGCCAGCCAGCCCAACATCACCACCAGCCAACCAGCCCAACATCACAGGCAAAAAGGCCACAGCATCACCACCAGTCAGGCCAGCATTTACTTCAACCAGCCAGGCACAGCCCAGCATCATCGCCAGCCAGCCCAGCCACAGCATCACCGCCAGTCAGGCCACAGCATCACCGCCAGTCAGGCCACAGCATCACCGCCAGTCAGGCCACAGCATCACCGCCAGCCAGGCCACAGCATCACCACCAGCCAGGCCACAGCATCACCGCCAGCCAGGCCACAGCATCACTGCCAGGCCTTTCAGTCCACACATCATCCCCAATCCAGCCCAAAACAGTATTGCCAGCCAGGCACAGCTGCCAGTAGAGGAGAATTCAGAAGCCAGGTGAGAGTTGTCTACCATATTAAGGGGGCATTCTGCCCATTTATGTGAAATGCTGTCTATTTATGTGCCTCATGACTGCTGAATTTGTCTTGTTGGGGGCCTCATGGTTACTGGATTTGTTTTGTTGGTGCCCTCATGATTGCTGAATTTGTGTTGGTGGCCTCACGATTGCTGAATTTGTCTTGTTGGGGGCCTCATGATTGCTGAATTTGTCTTGTTGGGGGCCTCATGATTGCTGAATTTGTCTTGTTGGTGGCCTCATGATTTGTTGGGTGCCTCAAAATTTCTGAATTTGTCTTGTTGGGGGCCTCATGATTGCTGAATTTGACTTGTTTGGGGCCTCATGATTGCTGAATTTGTCTTGTTGGGGGCCTCATGATTGCTAACTGTGAGACTATGTGAAAAGCTGAATCATAATCATATGAGACAATAGCCTTAAACCTACTTTTTTAGCTTTTTAAAACAGAAACTTAAAACTGTGGGAGGGGGTTTCTAAAACAATACATTTTTCAGGAGTAGGATGGATGAGTTGTTTATCTTCACAGTTTATTTTCAACTTGGATTTTCCATAATGTTCACGTATGAGTTTAAATGTTTGTATTTAGTTTAAATTGCTGCTGGCGCTTTGCGATAGATAAGTGACTTTTGGGTTGCAGTTTGGGCACTCGGCCTGCAAAAGTTTCGCCACCACTGTCCTAATCTAATGTCCCACCATTGCTAAGTTCATGTAAATTTGTCTCCACTTGTGACCACACCCACATTTTGGTCCATGACCACACCCATTTTTCAGCGCAGCCGCACAATGTAGCCCCATTTCTCAGCTGAGCGCGACGCACGTTGTCTTCCTGATTGGGGGGGGGGGGGGGGGTGTCTGTGGATAATTAGCACCGGGTGCCAAATACCCTAGGTACGCCACTGTTGCAGACAAAGATTTGTTGTTTCTATTCAGGGTTCAGCAGGGTCTTGTGTACGGGGCTGCTCTACCCCCAGCCTTTCTAACCCTCCCCAAGTGCTGTGTGCTGTAGTGATGCTTGAGGAGTCTGGGCACAGAGAGAAAATTATTTCTGCTCTCTGCAGAACTGTTCTAATGACTGCATCTGCTCAGCCATGGATGAGGAATCATACAAAGTTTTGCAGACCAAAATTTGTAGACAGTCCCTATTCAGTATACAGCAGGCTTTTGTGTACAGTGCCCAGCCTCTACCTCTCTACCCCTCCCCAACTGCTGTGTACTGTAGTGATGCTGGATGAGTTTGCAGAGCCAGTTCTGCTTCATCAGATATGGACAGAGTGAGTGTAATAATCTAAGGCTGTGAACACACTCATCTGTTTTTCTGTATGCATTTTGTGTACACCATGCCTGTCTGTTTGTGCGAAAACATGCATGGTTTATCACAGAAGTTAATGTAATTCATAGAGAGAATGCTCCCAGTGCTTCACTGCTGTCTGGTTTTATCTGCATGGGAAAAACACATTCAAGTGTGCACTAGCCAATTGAATAACTTTGGTTCTGGGTTTACCTGTGCAGAAAGGGAGAGGGGGGTGAAGGGGCCCAACCAGTGTTTAGAAGGGGGGCCCATTGATTTCTAGTTACGCCAGTGGTGTAGATAAGGAGCTGTGGGCCCCGATGCAAGTTTTACAATGGGGCCCCCCCAAGCACTCTAGACATTACAAATTATACAGCGCACCAAACCCTGCCAATGGCAACTACAGTGTCAGAGGTGCAAGAAGGGGATGGGGAGCAGTTTGTTAATGATTACCACTATTCAAAGTACCTATAGAAGTGATTATTATGAGCAGGACTAATAGAGAGCTAATACTGTAGTTGAGGGAGGGCCCTTTGGGGCCCCTCTGGCCTAAGGGCCCCGATGTGATCGCTACCTCTGCACCCCTATTGCTACGCCCCTGAGTTACGCCCCTGATCTCATAGATGATCTCTACCTATTTTTTACCTTATCTAAAGCTATGTTCTCAGTGGCAATCCCTGTGACAGCAGGAACACAAGGGATAAGGACAGTGAAGCTGCACATCAGTGTCCAGTGCGTTACATCACATACAGTGAAGTACAGCGAAGCATACAGTCAATGAAAAGTATGGTTCAACTTCACTGGTAACACATGCATTTGTAGGAAAACTTGCACTGTGCATGTCAATATAGTTATAAAAGTAAAGGGTGTCTTGGTACCTTATAAAAAGAAGAACAGAGACAATGGGCTTGATTCACAAAGCAGTGATAACTGTTAGCACGCCTGTGAAAAGCCCCTTAGCACGTCTAAAAGAGGTTTTCGCGCGCTAATTTGCACGTGAAACGCATCGCACACAAAGTTTTGCATGCACTGCACAGAGAGCGCAGGGCGCTCCGCGCGAAGTGCCCATTAAAGCCTATGGGACTTAGCGCGCGCATAGGACTTTGCGCGCAGTACTTAGCACGCGATCTGATTGAGAAAACCGGTGCTAACCTACTTAGCACCCTGGTTAGCGCGCCTAAAGACTTCAGACGTGCTAAGTAGGTTAGCACCACATAGTGAATCAAGCCCATTGGGAGCCCAAATAGCACAATATGTAATGATAATCAGATGAAAAATAATCAGTATGATACTGGACTACTCACAAAGGCAATGCTGTACGCGGGTCTAAGCCCACTTCCTCGGGCCAATACAGTGCCAAAGGAGTTAATAGCCAGAGTTCTGAGCGCATCTGTCACAGTATAACCCACTATAGCTCATTGTCAGAGTAAAAGATCTGTGATATATTAAGCAAAAATAATAGAATAATAATATTTGTAAATGTAATACCTTATAGAGAACGATGGTCAGTATTTGGTCTTCTTCAGCCAGTGTTCTGAATAATTGTGTGCTGACACATCATGCTTACATGTAGTCATCTACCCTGTACCAGTAACACATCCTGTTGAATGATGTCAGACAAATAATGTCAACATCTACAATTCAATTGATTCATGAAACTATTGTTTGTGTCGCTGAACCATTTTACATTTTACAATGGTACAATGCTACAGCAGCCAATGTCCATCTTAGGATATAACAAGGCTGCTTATTCTTTCTAAAATTTGTCCTCAAACCTCCTTCTCTGCCTTTAAAGCGAACCTGAACTCAGAACTTCCGTTCTGCTCTAAAAAAATAAATAATAAATAAGCAACAGCATAAAAACCTTAACAGAAAATACAAATGTTGCAATAAGTCTTCAGTGTGTCTACTTCCTGCTTTTTCATGGAAGCAGACATAGGATTAACATACTGTGTTTACAAATTAGCTGTTCAGCTGAGGCATTCAGCTGACACAGCTGAGAAAGTTAGTTAGAGAGAGTGGTTAGTCACAAAAGAGAGGGAATTAGACAGGCTAAGCCCTCTAAATACATACAGGGTGCATTACTTTGTGTTTTCCTTCTGTCCTGTACAAGAGGTCAGGTCCACTTTAATACAGTCAGGTTCATCAAAAATGTTGTCACATTTGCATCAGGCACAATGTAAAGTTTACTTATACAGCATCAGATGATTAAGTGTTAGTAATAAAGCTAAACAGCTGTCTTGTGTGTGTAGCGAGACAAACTTAATCGCTAGTGAATGTTACGGAGCCTCTTAGTGGTTACCGTCTCCAGTGACACCCTGCCTCCAAAATCATGCAGACACCAGTCTCGATGCAATATATTTATTCCCCACAGACCAACGTGGACGAATGGGGGTAAGCAATTAGGAAGTATGGCGCTAATCAAACACTTCTTAACTCAGCAAGATGATAACAGTAAAGTAATATGCTTCAAACATTCAAAGTGCATGTGTATGTGTATGTCCAAAGTAGCTCCTGCGCCCCTCCAGTGTCACTCTAAAGAAGTGTACACTAGACTGGCGCAGAACGCACCACAGTAAAGGGACAAACTTAGGAAACTGCAATCAACACACGGTAGTAACCTCTTACACCCCTCCAGTGTCACTTTAAAGAAGTGCACACTACACTAGCGAAAAGACGCACAACCATAGCAAGGAGACAGACTTAAGAAATGCAATCAGCAGCACAATCCTATTTAACTCCCGACTGGCCAGTGGGCTGTAATGCAGTTCTGCACTCAGGGTACCCTTTAAGGAACGTTAGGAACGTTATGTGCGTTAGGAGCCCCATTGGGCCTTAGCAGACCAATGGGGTTCCTTTAAATCAGAAGGAACCCCATCGGTCTGCTAAGGCCCAATGGGGCTCCTTGGAGCCCAAATTCAAAGATGCTTAGAGAGCTCTGAGCTATATAGCTCAGAGCTCTGTCGGGTCCGTGCAGGATGCTAAGTCCCCGCCGGCTCCCGCTGCCCTCCCCGCCTCTCCCACATGTCACCCACATGTCACCCACATGTGGGTGACAGATGTGGGCGGGGTGGACAGCGGGAGCCGGCGGGGACTTAGCGTCCTGCGAGGACGCGTAAGTGTATGCGGCGGCTGAGCGGCGAGTGACGTCAGGTGCGGCGTAGTTACAATGTAACAAAGTTGTTACATTGTAATAACTTTGTTACATTGTAACTGATAGAACATTTCCGAGGCTATTGCGAGGGATCATTTATTTAAAGGGACAGGTAAATATTAATGGTTAATTAAGAATATTAAAGGACTTTTTTCGTGGTTATGTTTTTTGTTCAATTAAAATACTTTTTCTAAGTGTTTGTGTGTTTATTTACTTTTAACTCTTAAAGGAAATGGGTAAGGGGTACAAGTACCCCTATACTCATTTCTCCTGGGAGGGGGGGTGGGCATCTGGGGGACCCCTTTTTAAAGGGGACTCCCAGATGCCACCATGAACCCCCCCAGGAAATCGCGGCCTCCACCTCCACCGCCCATCGGAGGTGGAGAAGAGCCCCTTGTCCTTGGATTGGACAAGGGCTCGGAGGGGGAGGGGAAAGCTTGGCTGCCCCTCCCCTTCCGAGACCCCCCAATCCATAGACCGTGCGGGCTGGTATAGTCAGGGTGCGGAGCCCCACGCGGCCGGTGCTCCGCATTCTGGCTATCCCAGCCTGCATGCGGGACAAGGGGTTAAAGAGGTCTGGGAGGGGGGACCCCACGTCATTTTTTTTTTATATTTCCCACACTCAGAACGAAGTAAGTAAAACTCTTCCCACTTGGGGGAATCTATGAAAATAATACACTATTGTTACCTGTGCAAAAAAAACTGACATTTTCCGCATTTGAAAGACATTTTTCCCCTTGAAATTATAAACTATAAACTATAAGGTATTTTTGAAAAAAAAAATTTCTTCTTATTCCCACTGATCCCCTTAATATACCCTGGGAATTTGGTGTTTCTAACTTTTAAGCAGGTTTTGCTATTAACCGTAAAATTCGGCGGGTTTTTAAATGTATACATTTTTCCTTTGAAACTTTAAAATCGATTTTCTGAAAAACTATAAGGTCTTTTTGAAAAAAAAAATTTCCTCTTATTCCTTCTGATCTCCTTAATATAATCTCCAAATTTGAGGCTCTTAGCATTTAAGGGGGCTTTGCTATTAACCCTTAAAGTCGGTGGCTTTTTTATATTATATGGGAGCGTAATATTACGCGATTACGTCAGACTGTGTAATTTCAATAGGAGTTTACGGTCTTACGCGTAATTTGTTACGCGTAATAACGTAACTTACGGTCTACGCGTAATTAATTACGTGTAATACCGTAACCTTACACGTAATGCTTACGGTGCATTTGTAGTGAATTACGATGCGTAATTACGCTAATGCGTAATTTCGGCCCAGCACTAGTTCACACAGTTCTGATCCGGCAGCTGTATCCTTTCATCAAGATTCAGCAGCAGTATTCAGCTCAGTGTGCAGAAATCTGTGTCACAGCACCGGCGTAACTACTGGGGATGCAACCCCATCATCCGCAGAGGGGCCGTGTGCAGGCGGAGCGCTGACACATCCCCCCACTCGATTGTGGGACCCTCCAGCCAGGTGTGGAATTGGCCGCTGCATCTACTAGACGCCGCACCAGTTCATTCCCCGCAGCCAGCAGTCTCCCGGGAGACTGAGCAGGGCTACAGAAAGATGGCGTCTGAATCCCTGCACTGGAGACTGTTTGTGTCTCCAGTACAGGGCTTCGGGTGCCAGCTTCCCGTAGCCCTGCTCTGCCTGTCAGCGTGGGAGATTTGCTACTGGAGGATTGTTGGGGGACCTGCGCCCCAGAGGCCAGCCAGGAGAGGTGACTTCTGCCAGGTGAGTGATTTTTTTTTTTTTACAGCTGCCTTTTTTTTTTCTGGTGACTGCTGCCCAATTTGCGATTTTCTGGTGAACGCTGCCCACATTGCAATTTTTTTGGTAAACGCTGCCCACATTACAATTTTCTGGTGATTGCTGCCAACATTGCGATTTTCTGGTGACTGCTGCCCAATTTACGATTTTCTGGTGAATGCTGCCCACATTGCGATTTTCTGGTGAATGCTACCCGCATTACGATTTTCTGGTGACTGCTGCCCACATTGCGATTTTCTGGTGAATGCTGCCCAATTTACCATTTTCTGGTGAACGCTGTCCACATTGCGATTTTCTGGTGAACGCTGTCCACATTGCGATTTTCTGGTGAATGCTGCCCATATTGCGATTTTCTGGTGAATGCTGCCCACATTGCGATTTTCTGGTGAACGCTGTCCACATTGCGATTTTCTGGTGAATGCTGCCCATATTGCGATTTTCTGGTGAATCCTGCCCACATTACGATTTTCTGGTGATTGCTGCCCACATTGCGATTTTCTGGTGAATGCTGCCCACATTACGATTTTCTGGTGACTGCTGCCCACATTACAATTTTCTGGTGACTGCTGCCCACATTGCGATTTTTCTGGTGAACGCTGCCCACATTATGATTTTCTGGTGACTGCTGCCCACAATACAATTTTCTGGGGAATGCTGCCCACATTACGATTTTCTGGTGACTGCTGCCCACATTGCGATTTTCTGGTGAATGCTGCCCACATTACGATTTTCTGGTGAATGCTGCCCATATTGCGATTTTCTGGTGAACGCTGGCAACATTACGATTTTCTGGGGACTGCTGCCCAAATTGCAATTTTCTGGTGACTGCTGCCCACGTTATGATTTTCTGGTGAATACTGCCCCCATTACGATTTTCTAGTGAATGCTGCCCACATTGCGATTTTCTGGTGAATGCTGCCCACATTACAATTTTCTGGTAAATGCTGCCCACATTACGATTTTCTGGTGAATGCTGCCCTCCTTGCAATTTTCTGGTAAATGCTGCCCACATTACGATTATTTTCTGATGATTGCTGCCCACTTTATGATTATTTTCTGGAGACTGCTGCCCACTTTACATTGAAGTCTATTGCAGTTTGCTGAGTTTGCAGGTCCGCAAACTTTTGCGGAAGTTCGCGTTCAAGGTTCGCGAACCCAAAATCGGAGGTTCGAGCCATCACTATTGGTGGTGGCAGAGAAGGCAGTTAAGCAGCCTGCAGGCAGAGATGCTGTGTGGGGACTGACTTAGTCTTCGGGCAGGCAGTAGCCCTCTGGGATCCATGCCTCATTCATTTTAATAAAGGTGAGGTACTGAACACTTTTTGACCTAGGCAACGCTGAAGGTCCTATCTGACAGGACGCTTGAGGCTGGGCAAGCCAGAAGTTCAATGGTAAATTGTGAAAGCTCTGGCCACAGGTCAAGCCTGCGCAGCCATTAGTCCAGGGGTTCATTGCTGCTCAGAGTGTATATTTTCGCACTTAAGGCCAGGTAGCCGGCTACCTGCCGGTTGAGGCATTGTTGGAGGGTGGATCCCGAAGGGCTGAGACAAGGAGTTGGACTGAAGAAAGTCTGCAGGTCTGACATCACCATCAGATCGCTAGAGCATCCTGTCCTTGCCTGCGTGGACATGGGAAGAGGATTACTGGCACCATTTTTTCCATTATGCTGTGACATCACCCTTAAACGCACTGTAAAGCATACTTGCCAGCTTGTTGTGTAAGTGCTGCATCCTTTCTGCCTTCTGGTAGTTTGGAAACATCTCAGCCACTTTGTGCTTATACCGAGGGTCTAGTAGCGTTGCCACCCAGTACAGGTCATTCCCCTTGAGTTTTTTTTATACGGGGGTCCCTCAACAGGCTGGACAGCAGCAAAGACCCTATCTGCACAAGGTTGGATGCCGACCTACTAGTCATCTCCTCTTCCACACTGATGTCAGGTAAGTTTTTCACCTAGCCCCAGCCACAAACAATACCGCGGGAAAGGTGAGCAGCACAAGCCCCCTGTGACACCTGCTGAGGATGTTCTTTCACCTCCTCCTCAAAGTCACCTTTCTCCTCTGACTTCTCTTCCCCAGAGGACTCCTCCTCCTCCTCCCCCCTCCTCTGCACTGCCGCAGGTGTTGACGACAAATCTGGTTCTGTTTCTGGTTCCCACAACCCTTCCTCCTTTTCCTATTTATGCTCTTCTACAGCTTGATCCTAAGCACGACATGCTTCAGGAAGAAAGTGTATGGAATCAAGTAGCTGATGGCACCTTCACTGTGACTCACCAGGTTTGTCACTTCCTCAAACGGACACACGAGCCTTCAGGCATTAAGCATGAGTGTCCATTATCTCATGGAAAAAATCCCTAGCTCCCTAGAGCCTGCCCTAGCACCGTAGCTGTACAGATACTCGTTGACTGCTTTCTCCTGTTGTAGCAGGCGGTCAAACACGAGGACCGTTGAATTCCAGCAAGTCGGGCTATCGCAAATAAAGGGCCTCGCTGGCAAGTTTTTTCTCCGCTGAATATCGGAGAAGCACGCTATGGCCATGTAGGAACGCACCACACACCTTCCTGGACTGCTTCAGAACCTCCTGTAAGCCTGGGAATTTACACAAAAGTAGTTGGATTATAAGATTCAGCACATGTGCCATGCAGGGCAAATGTGTCAACCTGCCATAACTTAAAGCCGAAATGAGATTGCTTCCATTGTCACACACCACGATGCCGATCTCCAGTTGCTAGGTGTCCTTTTATAGCTGAGATTTTTGAATCGGGGGTGCAGGGGGGTTAGGATTAGGCATCACAAGTGGGGGGGGGGCTTAGGGTTGGGCACTACTAGGTGGGTCTTAGGGTAAAGCACCACCAGGGGAGGGTTCTGTGTGAGAGTAGGGAGAAGTTAGGTTATAGTAATCACTAGGGGGATCTTAGGATTAGGCACCACCAGGCAGGGTCTTAGGGTTAGGCACCACCAAGGGGGTTAGGCACCACAGGGGAGGGTTCTGTGTGAGAGTAGGGAGAAGTAGGGTCATAGTAATCACCGGGGGGGGGGGGTCTTAGAGTTAGGTACCACCAGGGGGGGTTAGGGTTAGGCACAAGGAGGGGGTCTTAGGGTTAGGCACCATCAGGGGAGGATTCTGTTTGAGAGTAGGAAGAAGTTAGAACATAGTAATCACCAGGGGGTTTGTAGGGTTAGACACTAGAGATGGGCCGAACGGTTCGCCGGTGAACGGTTCCAGGCGAACTTTGGTGGTTCGCGTTCGCCTGGACCAGGCGAACTTTTGCGGAAGTTCGATTCGCCCCATAATGCACTATGAGGGTCAACCTTCGACCCTCTGCATCACAGTCAGCAGGCACATTGTAGCCATTCAGGCTACACTAAGCCCTGGAGCCCCACCCCCCTTATATAAGGCAGACTCGCCGGCCATTACACTCACTCGTGTGCCTGCTAGAGACAGACTAGGGACAGCTGCTGCAGACTTGTTCTCCTAGGGACAGATTAGTTAGGTTCTTGGATGCCTGTTGTGTTCAGTGAACCCAGCTCACTGCATCTAACTACCTGTTGTGTTGAGTGAACCCACCTCACTGCATATAACTACCTTTACTGTTGAGTGAACCCACCTCACTGCATCTACCTACCTTTTGTATTTAGTGCACCCAGCTCACTGCATCTAACTACCTGTTGTGTTCAGTGAACCCACCTCACTGCATATACCTAGATGTTGTGTTGAGTGAACCCACCTCACTGCATATAACTACCTTTACTGTTCAGTGAACCCACTTCACTGCATCATCTAACTACCTGTTGTGAAAGCACTTTAGGCCTGCAATTTAGCATTCAATGTGATTTCTGCCCTTAAAACGCTGCTTTGCGTCACATCCAGATTTTTCCCCGGGACTTTGGCCATGTATCCCACTCCGCCATGCCCCCCTCCAGGTGTTAGACCCCTTGAAACATCTTTTCCATCACTTTTGTGGCCAGCATAATTTTTTCTATTTTTCAAAGTTCGCATCCCCATTGAAGTCTATTGCGGTTCACGAACTTTTCCGCGAACCGAACCTTCCGCGAAGGTTCGCGAACGGGGTTCACGAACCTAAAATCGGAGGTTCGGCCCATCTCTATTAGTCACCACCAAAGGGGGTTAGGGTTAGGCACCACCAAGGGGGGTTAGGGTTAGGCACCACCAAGGGGAGTCTTAGGGTTAGGCACCAGAGAGGGGGGTTGGGCACCACAGGGGAGGGTTCTATGTGAGAGTAGGGAGAAGTTAGGTCATAGTAATCACCGGGGGGGTCTTAGGGTTAGGTGCCACCAGAGGGTTAGGGTTAGGCACCACCAGGGGGGCTTAGGGTTAGGCACCACTAGGGGGGTCTTAGGGTAAGGCACCACCAGGGGAGGCTTCTGTGTGAGAGTAGGGAGAAGTTAGGTTATAGTAATCACCAGGGGGATCTTAGGATTAGGCACCAGCAGGCAGGGTCTTAGGGTTAGGCACCACCAAGGGGGTTAGGCACCCCAGGGGAGGGTTCTGTGTGAGAGTAGGGAGAAGTAAGGTTATAGTAATCACCGGGGGGGGGGTCTTAGGGTTAGGTACCACCAGGGGGGGTTAGGGTTAGGCACAAGCAGGGAGTCTTAGGGTTAGGCACCACCAGGGGATGGTTCTGTGTGAGAGTGGGGAGAAGTTAGGTCATAGTAAGCACCGGGGGGGGGGGGGGGGATTGTTTAGGATAAGGCACCACCAGGGAGTGGTTAAGGTTGGACACCACCAGGGAGGGGTTAGGGTTAGGCACCACCAGGGGAGGGTTCTGTGTGAGAGTAGGGAGAAGTAAGAACATAGTAATCACCAGGGGGTTTGTAGGGTTAGTTACCACCAAGGGGGGTCTTAGGATTAGGCACCACCAAGGGGAGTTAGGCACCACAGGGGAGGGTTCTGTGTGAGAGTAGGGAGAAGTTAGGTTATAGTAATCACCAGGGGGATTTTAGGGTTAGGCACCACCAAGGGGGTTAGGCACCACGGGGAGGGTTCTGTGTGAGAGTAGGGAGAAGTAAGGTCATAGTAATCTTCGGGGGGGTCTTAGGGTTAGGCACCACTAGGGGGGTTAGGGTTAGGCACAAGCAGGGGGTCTTAGGGTTAGGCACCACCAGGGGAGGGTTCTGTGTGAGAGTGGGGAGAAGTTAGGTCATAGTAATCACCGGGGGGGGGGGGGGGGGGGGGTTAGGATTAGGCACCACCAGGGAGTGGTTAAGGTTAGACACCACCAGGGAGGGGTTAGGGTTAGGCACCACCAGGGGAGGGTTCTGTGTGAGAGTAGGGAGAAGTTAGAACATAGTAATCACCAGGGGGTTTGTAGGATTAGCCACCACCAGAGGGGGTTAGGGTTAGGCACCACCAAGGGGAGTCTTAGGGTTAGGCACCACCAAGGGGGGTTAGGCACCACAGGGGAGGGTTCTGTGTGAGAGTAGGGAGAAGTTAGAACATAGTAATCACCAGGGGGTTCGTTGGGTTAGGCACCACCAAAGGGGGTTAGGGTTAGGCACCACCAAGGGGGGTTGGGCACCACAGGGGAGGGTTCTGTGTGAGAGTAGGGAGAAGTTAGGTCATAGTAATCACCGGGGGGGTCTTAGGGTTAGGTGTCACCAAGGGGTTAGGGTTAGGCACCTTCAGGGGGTCTTAGGGTTAGGCACCGCCAGGGGAGGGTTCTGTGTAAGAGTAGGGAGAAGTTAGGTAATATTAATCACCCGGGGGGTCTTAGGGTTAGGCGCCACCATGGGGTTAGGGTTAGGCACCACCAGGGGAGGGTTCTGTCTGAGAGTAGGGAGGAGTTAGGTCATAGTAATCACCCGGGGGGGGGGGTCTTAGAGTTAGGCACCACCAGGGAGGGGTTAGGTTTAGGCACCACAAAGGAGGGGTTAGAGTTAGGCACCACCAGGGGAGGGTTCTGTGTGAGAGTAGGGAGAAGTTAGATCATAGTATTCACCAACAGTGATGCTCGGATACCCCCAAATCATGGATTCACCTATTCAGCCATGGTTGAAAGAAAATCTGGAAATGGCGTGATTAATTTCCGAATTTGAAACGGACTCATGAATTCGACCCGGATTTATCCCGTGAATGAGGCAATCACAGAAATTCAGGGCCGTGATCACGGAAAAGCGTTTTAGCTAATAACAAAGCCCCCATACATGCTACAATCACCAAATTGCATGGATTATAAAGGTGAGATGTGACTACAACTTAAAAAAAAATTCAAAAACAACATTTAGTTTTTCAGAAAATCAATTTTAAAATTTCAAATAAAAAAGTATTTGTGATTAAAAAGCCGTCAAAACCCGCCGACTTTAGCAGTTAATAGCAAAGTCCCCTTACATGGTAGGAACACCAAATTTGCCAGACATGTTTTTCAAAAAGACCTTATAGTTTTTGAGAAAATCGATTTTAAAATTTTAAAGGAAAAAAGTATACATTTAAATTTCGGTAAATGGCAGTTTTTAGTGAAACATTTCCCGCCGACTTTAGCAGTTGATAGCAAAGGCCCCTTACTTCCTAGCAACACCAAATTTGCAGGATATATTAAAAGGATAGTGGGAAGCAATATTTGAAAAACAAAAATTGTGCTGATAGTGGGAAATAAAAAAAAAATGACGTGGAGTCACCCCTCCAGAGCCTCTTTAACCCCTTGTCCCCATGCAGGCTGCGATAGCCAGAATGCTGAACTCCGGCTGACCGGGGCTTCGCACCCTGAGCTATACCAGCCCGCATGGTCCATGGTATGGGGGGAAGAAGGGGAATGGGGCGGCCAAGCCTTCCCTCTCCCCCGGAGCCCTTGTCCAATCCATTGACAAGGGGCTCTTCCCCACCTCCGGTGCTCCAGGAGGAGGTGGGGGGACAACTCCCAGGGGGCGTTCATGGTGGCATCTCGGAGTCCCCTTTAAGAAGGGGAACCCAGATGCCTGCCCCCCTCCCAGGAGAAATAAATAAAGGGTTAAATGAAATAAAAACACAACAACGAAAAAAGTCCTTTAATATTCTTAATTAACCAGAAATACTTACCTGTACCTTTAAAAAAAGTTCCCATGTCAATATCCTCAGGAAAAGGCCCCACGCCAATATCCTTTTACTTGTGATCCTCTTTACATTGATTGAAGATCTCCCGCCGGCTGCAGCCACACATGTTGCTCCCTGCCGAAGCATTCAGCTATACACTAAGTATAGCTGAGAGACCTCTGGCACGATGGGGATATGTATCGAGCCTGCCACCGCCCGCCCGCTGCCACTAATAATTGCAAAAGAGGGGAACACAGAGGGGAAAGCCCGAGGTGAGGGGGGGATGTCCCCCCTCCTCACGAATGTGCAAAGCTCTCCTCTTATGTTGCGACCCCTCCTGCCCACCAAAAAGTCCCTGAGCAGGGCGGGGGGGCGGGATTTTTTTTTTTTTTGCAGGGGGCCCAGGGATTTCTAGTTATGCCTCTGCAAGCAACCATAACACATGTATGCCAGAAAGGATGCAATTTTTAGAGGGGAAGAGGGCTCTGACCGGGGGGTTGGAGGGCGCAATTTCAGTGTTTGCCATAGGCGCTATATTACCCAGATACGCCCCTGCAGGGGGAGAGAGTGTTAGGCAGTGGGGGTGGAGGGAGTAGGATTAGGTGGAGGTAGGATTCATGTGTGCATAGGCATACAGTACATTACCTTGTCCCAGCGATCGTTCTGTCACTTCCTCAGTTAGTTTGCTGTAGTCCTGCACCCAGCCAATCACCTTGTGGCTTCAGTCCCCCATGCTGATTGGCTGGCTGCAGGACTCCTGCAAACTAACTAGTTAGTGAAGGAGTGATCGCTGGTACAAGGTAAAGTATGCATATGCACACATCCATGCTCCACCTAATCCTATTCCCTCAACCCCTGCTGCTTAACACTCTCCCCCTCCGACCCCGCTGCCTAACACTAGCCCCCCTGCATTTTTTAACACCTATAATGCTATTTAGCGTTAAAAATTATTGTTTTCTGGTGCAAGGGTCAATACAAAATTAGTTCACTCAGCATACCTGGGAAAAGCAGGTCCACTAGCACAAAGATTCCAAAACCAGAAAAGTGACCGCTACTATAAGAACTATAAAAATACAAAACTTTATTGATCAATTCACAATATCCCATGACTGGCACTCCCCTCAGCAAAAATCCTTCCCCCATAAAAATCTACATTCGCAGGGGCGCTCCTCCAACACACACTACTCTCAAACCACACATACAGTGTGGAAGGAAAGTTGAGACACAAAGGCCAATTGCCATCCGTGATATACTTGAGCCAAATTACTTGTGATACTGTCCAGATCAATTCCAGATATACTACAGAAACAACAGCTCTAAGTATGAGTATAGTTGTCTTGGAGCATCACATAAGCCAGTCCATCCAAACAAATAGGAGATAAAATCTTTACCCGCTTATCAAAGAGACAGACCGTTCAGCTCCTAGCATGCTGAATTCAAACAACAAGCTCAGTCTCTATTTGCCCGTGGCACACAGTGTATACTGATGTAGGCTGCCTGTTGATCTCCACTTGGCGGCGGTATGAACTATTACCTTTCCAGGCAACAAGTAGATTGATTCCATACCTTGTTTAAATTTTGGCGTTCCGCAATTCACAGGTACCTGCTTACCGGCTTTAGTTTGTGTGCACTGGACTCTTCCACCCACGTGTGTTTCAAAGGGAGAGTCCTGCAAGTCTTCCGTAGTTAACCATGCCCACAAAAAAGTCACCCTGCATGCACCATTTTTTAACACTTATAACACTTAATAGTGTTATATAATGTAAGTCAAAGCAGCACCATTTTCATACCCTCGGTGCTGTGTGCCGTTCTTATCTGTCCCGCACCTACACCCCCCCCCCCTTCTTCTCTCTTCCATAATAATAGTTAGGATTCCTGATTTAAAAATTAAAGATATGTAGCTACAAATTACCCCCCCCCCCACACACACACACACATTAATATTGTCCCCTCATAATCTGTGGTACTGCCCCTTAAGTATTGCAGAATCCTCAGTATATTCTTTGTCCACAATGTGTTGCCTCACTATTGCAATGTCCCCACGGTCTCCTGAGTACAGCTATGTCTCCCCAGATTCCCTAGTAAAGCCCTGACCCCCCCCCTCCTTCCCATCTGTTACCTTTATTGCCATTTACCCCCAGTATCCTCATTGTGTTTGGCCCATATTAGGACATAGGACCCTATTGCTGCAAGGCTAGAATGCTGTCTTCTATATCCTACCACCAGTCTCTATCCCTCCCTTCTCTTGTAATATCTCCCCTTTACCTCCTCCTTTCCTCCTCACCTCCTCCCCTACCAGTCTCTAAACTTTCTACTCCTTTTCCCTCTCTTATCCTATCTTTCCCTCATTCCTTCTTGATATCTCAATCTTTAAAATAATTCTATTGATGTGTCACCCTAATTATCATAGGTATTTATCTAGCATAGTCATAGTTTAAAGGGAAGGTTCAGGGATTGTTTAAAAAAAATAAAAATCCGCATCCACTTACCTGGGGCTTCCTCCAGCCCGTGGCAGGCAGGAGGTGCCCTCGGCATCGCTCCGCAGGCTGCCGGTGGTCTCCGGTGGCCGACCCGACCTGGCCAGGCCGGCGGCCAGGTCGGGCAGCGGGCTCCTTCCGCGTTCCAAAATGCGCCTCACGGCGGCGCGCTGACGTCATCGGACGTCCTCCGGGCTTTACTGAGCAGGCTCAGAACTACTGAGCCTGCGCAGTAAAGCCCGGAGGACGTCCGATGACGTCAGCACGCCGCCGTGAGGTGCATTTTGGAACGCGAAAGGAGCCCGACCTGGCCGCCGGCCTGGCCAGGTCGGGTCGGAAACCGGAGACCACAGGCAGCCTGCGGAGCGGCGCCGAGGGCACCTCCTGCCTGCCACGGGCTGGAGGAAGCCCCAGGTAAGTGGATGCGGATTTTTATTTTTTTTAAACAGTCCCTGAACCTTCCCTTTAAAGCCGATCCGAGAAGAAAAACGAGCTATAACAAGTAACTTGTCTATATATCTTATCTAAAGTTTAGATAGTTTACACAGCAAATCTAGCTGCAAACAGCTTTAATAGAATATGATTATTTATTCCTGTGATACAATGACAGCAGCCATGTTGTTTGTAAACATTACACAGAGGCAGGCTTATCTGCATCTTGAGCAAAAAAATCTAATCCTCCTCCTCCCTCCTCCCCTCTGCCTCTGAAATCTCTGGCTAGTAATACCTCCCCCTCCTCCTGCCCAGACTGAGCTCCCATGAGCCCTTGCTACTGTCTGAAAATGCCTTGGCTCTCTGAAAACCTGTGGGCGTGGCTTGTTTAGTTTATAGGGAATTAGAGCATTAAAACAAAAACAAAAAATTATTTGGCTTCAGGAATGCCCTATAAACAATAGGAAAGGAACACAATTATGCAATGAGTAAAAGTTCATCTCGGATCCACTTTAATGTCCTACAATACTGCTACTATGTATTTATATAGCACTATTGTCTTCTGCAGCACTTTAGTGTACATAGTCATGTCACTGACTGTCCTCACTCAAAAGAGTTCACAATCGAATTTTACCATAGTCATAGAAAAATGCCCTACCATAACAACTAGTGCTGAGTAGGGATGTTCAGAAATGGCCATTTCCAATTATGGAAATTCCGTATTACGATTTCAGATTTTCCAATTGTCCATTTTTCTGATTTTCCGTTTTCCAGATTTCCTAATTTTCTGTTTTTCCTATTTCCAATTTTTCATTATTACTGAATTTCTAATTTTCCTATTTCCTGATTTTCTATTTTCCATTTTTCTATTTTCCTTTTTCTGATTTTCCGTTTTTCCGATTTCCCATTTTTCCAATTGCAAAAATGCAAAAACTGAAAAAAAGAAATAGAAAAAACAGAAATCGGAAAAATGGGAAATCAGTTTTGTGATTGGTCTACAATTAAAATTGTGCATAAAAAAATTAATTGCATTCTCTGATTGGTCCAATGCTTCCAAGTTCTGTGTTTGGAATAAAATTAATGAGTTGCGTTGAATCGGATTCTGGGAATCCGATTTCCGGTTTCCAATTTCCAAATTCCAATCGGAAATTTCAACTCTGCAGAATCTGAATGAGCATCCCTAGCGCTGAGGCTATTGTTTACCATTACAGAACCATCCATGCCAACCTTCCCTTAAATGGACACTTAAGCCAAAAAAAAAATAGTTTTACTCACCTGGGGCTTTTACCAGCCCCCTGCAGCAGTCCTGTGCCCTCGCAGCCACTTACTAATGCTCTGGTCCCCCACTGCCAGCTAGTTTCGTTTTTGCCGACAGGCCCGTCAGGACTGGCCACGCGTAGCTTTTTCCGCATTCCTGACTGTAATTAGCGCTATTGCGGGCTGCAACGCATACAAAAATACGCATTGCCGCATTACGAACCGATAGATAACAGTGAGTGGCTGCGAGAGCACAGGACTGCTGCAGGGGGCTGGTAGAAGCCCCAGGTGAGTAAAACTCAATTTTTTTTCTGACTTAAGGTTCACTTTAAGACACTCTCTCCAAAAAACAAGCTCTCAATATTTATTTTCTCTCATGGCAGTGTCTCTGTATGGTGGGCTTTCCCTCAGTGGAAACTCTCCATTAGAGATGTTGCGAACATAGAATTTTCTGTTTGCGAACTTCCGCAAATGTTCAGACTTCAATGGGCAGGTAAATTTTAAAACCAGTGCTGCTCGGATACCCCTTTTCAAACTCCGGATCCGACCCAGATATCCGATCCGGGTCGGATATCCGAGTTCAAACTTTTCTGATCTGAATCCGAATCAGATATCCGACCTCAGTATCCGAGGTATTCGGGCGGATTCGGATATATGGATAGAAAAACTGGAAGTGGCCCTTAAATTGCTTTGAAAATGTTTTTTAGGGTAAATGAAGCATGTAACGTCATTTTTTTTTTTTAAAGGTAAACACTAATTGATGATGTGGGGACTTAAAATCCCCCCTTCCCCAAAAAAAGGCTGCCAATAAACATCAGGACTAGGTTCCAGATAGCGGTCGTGCAGCCCACATTGTGTCCAAAGTCCAACCGCACAACTGGGACATGGCTGTTTTCAGCCCAGACACCTCCAAAAAATTACTCAGCAATTGTGTTTTGGGTTAAATATAGGTGGTATCAGCACAGCAGCAGTGGCCTGTGGCACCCTGGCGGTGGGAGCAGCAAAGGCAGCAGGAGCAGGGCAAAGCAGCAGCAGCAGGTGTAACGTCTGCCAGGAACATGCCGGACGTGGCACTTGGCAGTGGCACATGGCGTGTGGCACGTGGCACTTGGAACTTGGCATGTGGCACTTTGCACTTGGAACTTTGCACTTTGCACGTGGCACTACGTGCAAAGTGCCAAGTGCAAAGTGTCAAGTGCAAAGTGTAAAGTGTCAAGTGCCAAGTGCAAAGTGTCAAGTGCCAAGTGCAAAGTGTCAAGTGTCAAGTGCAAAGTGTCAAGTGCAAAGTGCCAAGTGCAAACTGCAAAGTGTCAAGTGCAAAGTGCAAAGTGCCACGTGCAAAGTGTTAAGTACAAAGTGTGAAGTGCAGAGTGCAAAGTGCCAAGTGAAAAGTTTGAAGTGCCAAGTGCCAAGTGCAAAGTGTCAAGTGCAAAGTGTCAAGTGCAAAGTGTCAAATGCAAAGTGCAAAGTGCCCCGTGCCAAGTGCAAAGTGCCAAGTGCCGAGTGACAGTCAGACAGCAGAGGAGAAAAAACTAGTGCACACTAACTGTCACACTGGCACTGCTCACAGCACAGCAGTTCTGTAGTAAGCTAACTGACTGCAGTACTACAGTACTAACTACACAATAACACAGTAATCCTATTCCCTAACCTAACCTATACTGTATCTAAGGTTAGCTGGCCAGCAGGCCACGGCACAGACAGACACATAGCAGCTGCAGCAGCCCTGCAGCACACACTCTGACTGTCACTCACTGAATGAAATCAAGCTAGCTGCTACCTAATTAACAATATTACAATAGTGTAGTGATAGTGAAGGGGTTAATCACTGAACAGCTTTAGGTTGATCACTGTATACAGCACTTGCTAGGCCAGCAGCACTGGAGCATGTCACTGAGTGAGCATTCACAAGCAAGGACGAGATTTCTCATTATGGCACCCCTCCTTATTATACAGGGGGGCCTGGCCAGGGTTTCTTTCTGAGATTGGGTGGCAGGGCTTAGGCTGGGAGCCCTCTGATTGGCTTAATGAGGTTAGGTGGGCTGGCCAGTGTTCCCTTCAGTGATTGGTTGCTAGGGCTTCTGCTGGGAGCCCTCTGATTGGCTCAATGATGTCAGGGACATCATCTCCTTAGTTACAGTATCTCAATAGTCGGATTTCTGCAGATATCCACAGATTTCCAGATTGCCTGCCAACTATCCACAGATAGCTCTCCGGATTTGGGCCCAGGTATCCGAATCCGGTCGGATAGCTGAAAAAGTTGGATTATCTGGGTAACCCGGATATCCGAAATCTTGCTGAGCAGCACTGTTTAAAACCTACAAAGACTGTTTCTGGCCACAAAAGGGATGAGAAACTTGTTTTAAAGGGTTAACACCTGGACAGTAGAGTTGGCCCTAACGGTTCGCCCGGCGGGTAGTTCGTGCGAATTTCAGCTGCTCGCGTTCGCTGCAGGACGTCACGCAAACACATAGCACCGTCGACCCGCCCCTTATACCTCATCATTGGGCTAAACTTTGTTCCTCTACATCACAGTCAGCAGACACATGGCAGCCAATCAGGCTGCACTCCCCCACGGACCCCCGCCCCCTCTATAATAACGCAGCAGAATCGGCCATGTTCTCAGTCTCTGCTGCTGTAGTGAGAGGAAGGGAGAGACATTGCTGGAAATAGGAAAAGCATTAGTTGGGCTCTTGTTAGCTTGCTTCTCGCTAAAATTTGTTGCTGAAAACACCCCAAAAAAGCTCTTTTGAGGGCTAATATTCTTATGATTTTTTTTTGTGTGTATGTGACACTGACACTGCATAGATAAAGCCCCGTCTGTCGCAGCTGGCTCTTGCTGTACTGTGCTAGCACACTGTATTACCAGTGCATATCTTTCCACTATATTTGAGATTGAACTTACTATACCATAGCTCTCTTTGTGGGCGACACTGCATAGATACAGCCCACAGTTCCCAGCTGGAATTTGTAGTCCGCCACTGGCAACACACTGTATTATACCAGTGCATATCTTTCCACTGTATTTGTGTTTGAACTTACTATAGCATAGCTCTCTTTGTGAGTGACACTGCATAGATACAGCCCACAGTCACATCTGGAATTTGTAGTCTGCCACTGGCAGCACACTGTAATATACCATTATTTAGGAAAATACATTATTTAGGAATGCAATGTGATTTCTGCCCTTTAGGGATTATAACCCTACCCTGCGTCAAATACATAATTTTCCCAGGGACTTTTGGCATGTATCCCACTCCGGCATGCCCCCCTCCAGATGTTAGACCCCTTGAAACAAGTTTTCCATTACTTTTGTGGCCAGAAATAGTCCCTGTATGTTTTAAAATTCGCCTGCCCATTGAAGTCCATAGAGGTTTGCCCGGTTCCCGTGAACTCAAACTATTGTAGAAATTAAAAACGAATGTTCGGGCCATCTCTACCGCACAGGGGCATGCCGGAGGGGGATCCATGGCAAAAGTCCCACCAAAAATTACAGAGTTGACACAAAGTCGGATTTTAATCCCTAAAGGACAGAAATCACATTATGCGCAGCTCTGGGTGTCAGTGGGCTGTGGAGTGTCTCACACAGAGAGATACAATAGTACTATCAGAATACAGTGAAATAATTATGCACTGGAGTGATTCTGTGCCTGCAACTTAATGTGGCAACAGCAGTAGTGTGCACACAGCTCTGTGTGTCAATGGGCTATGGATTGTCACTAGAGATGGGCCGAACGGTTCGCCGGCGAACAGTTCCACGCGAACTTTGGTGGTTCGCGTTCGCAGAGAACCGGGAACTTTTTTTCAAAGTTCGGTTCGCCCATAGACTTTAATGGCCGCCGACTTCAACGGTTAATAGCAAAGTCCCCTTACATAGTAGAAACACCAAAGTTGTTGGGAATGTTAAGTGGAATAGTGGGAACAAGAGGATTTTTTTTTTTTCAAAAAGACCTTATACTTTTTGAGAAAATCAATTTTAAAGTTTCAAAGTAAAATGAGCCGATTCATAAAAAAAGAACCGATTCATTAAAAAGAACCGGATGATTGAAGAACCGTTAGTATAGCAGAGAATGCGTCCTGAGCAGGACGTGAAGCTGCCGGCTCCACTGCTGTCTCTCCCCACCTGCCTCCACCTGTCACCATCACCTAGCCTTGCGCCCAGTGCACCGATGGTTGCCAGGCTAGGTAAGAGTGACAGGTGAGGAGGTGGGGAGAGACAGCAGGAGGCGGCAGCTATGCGTCCAAAAGGACGCATTCTCTGCTATGTGGGAAGCATCGGAGATCTTCAATCAACTTAATTGAAGATCGCAACATAAGAGGATACAGTTCGTTGGATCATTTACCGTGGATATTGGTGTGGGGAAACTTTTTTAAAGGTACAGGTAAGTATTTTTGGTTAATTTAGAATAATAAAATACTTTTCTCGTGGTTGTGTTTTTAGTTCATTTAACCCTTTGTGGAAATGGGTAAGGGGTACTTTGTACCCCTATACTCATTTCTCCTGGGAGGGGGTGGGCATCTGGGGTCCCCTTCTTAAAGGGGACTCCCAGATGCCACCATGAACCCCCCCCCCCAGGGAGTCGTCGCCCCCACCTCCTCCTGGGGCACCGGAGGTGGGGAAGAACCCCTTGTCCATGGATTGAACAAGGGCTCCGGGGGGTAGGGGAAGGCTTGGCCGCCCCCCCCCCCCCCCCCGGAGCACCCCATACCATGGACCATGCAGGCTGGTATAGCTCAGGATGCGAGGCCCCAGTCGGCCGGGGCTCCGCATTCTGGCTATCCCAGCCTGCATGGGGGACAAGGGGTTACAGAGGCTCGGGAGGGGGGAATTTACGCCATTTTTTTTCAGATTTAGCACACACAGCAAATAAAAAAAACAAAACATTTTTTAAATGACTTCCGAGGCTACAAATGTGAAACAAAGTTAAATACCTTTTTTATAATCCATATCCATTGAGGACGCCATCCGCACCCTCCCGTTAATTCCGCCATGGCTCCAGCACTAATAATGGCCCTGGTCGAGTCCCGACTCCTCTGAACGGGTCGGGTTCTCAACTCATTCCCCCCTCAATATGGCCGCCACAGATTGCCGCGGCAGTCCGCATAGACGCGATTGCAGCTGTGCAGCTCTAGCACTTCCTCCCGATGCGTCCGATGTATGCACACATATTGATGACACGGCAGGAGGAAGGCCTAGTGCTGCGCAGCCGCAATCGCGCCTATGCAGACTGCACAGCAGAGGCAATCTGTGGCAGCCATATTGAGGAAGGAATGAGAACCCGACCCGTTTGGAGGGGTCGGGGCCCGACCGGGGCCGGTATTACTGTGGGAGCCATAGAGGAATGAACGGGAGGGCGCGGATGGCATCCTCCATGGATCTGGATTATGAAAAGGTATTTAACTTTTTTCACATTTTTGGCCTAGGAAGTCTGTTAAATATTGTTTCCAGCTATCTTTTTAACATATCCTGCAAATTTGGTGTTGCTAGGATGTAAGGGGCCTTTGTTATTAACTGCTAAAGTCGGCGGGTGTTGATGATAACCAACCAGAATTATAGGGGTGCAAAAGTGCTGAATTCTGCCATAGGCTTCCATTAGGCTCCCTATTTAACTTTCAAAAATCTCAAATCTTTTCAAAGGGCTATGGCTCAGCAGTGGCAAATTTTCTAGCATTGTAGAGACTCTTAGGGGGATCATGACTGGTGAGTTTTGGGCCACTCTAGGGCAGGGGTGCCCACACTTTTTCAGCTCACGAGCTACTTTAAAATTTGCCAAGCCCAGGAGATCTACCAACATTTAGGTAGCTAGGTACACGTGCCTTCAGTATAGGTATATAGGTATAGGGGCCTTCAGTATAGTTAGCCAGGTATAGTGTAGTTAGGTGTGGGTGCCTTCAGTATAGTTAGCCAGGTATAGAGTAGTTAGGTGTAGGTGGCTTCAGTATAGTTAGCCAGGTATAGTGTAGATAGGTGTAGGGACCTTCAGTATAGTTAGCCAGGTATAGAGTAGTTAGGTATAGGTGCCACTCACCTCCCTCCAGTTCCAGCGGCGGTGACTGGGGCTCCTCCTGGTCTCCCCTCCTTCGGCCGCGCTGGCTAGAGTCAGTGCAGATGCGCAGCATAGAAGAAGACTCCGGCGAGCGAAGGGGGCGGTGGGCAGTGTGTGCTGACGCATTATGCCCAGCACCGCCCCCAGCTATGGCGTCGCGGCGTCCTCCATTCCCGCTGCACCACCCCTCTCCTCTCTGCCTCTTCTGATTGGCTAGCGGCCGACAAGGGTGCAAAAGTGGTAAAATCCCCCATAGGCTTTCATTGGGTCTCCTATTTCACATTCCCAAATCTCACACCATTTCAAAGGGCAATGGCTCAGCGGTGCCAAAACTCACCAGTCATGATCCCCCTAAGAGTCCCTACAATGGTAGAAAATGTGTAACTGCTGAGCCATCGCCCTTTGAAAAAATGTGAGATTTTGGATAGTGAAATAGGGAGCCAATAAAAGCCTATGGGGGATTTTACTACTTTTGCACCCCTGTAACTCTGGTTTGCAGAGATGTAGGGAACCCATCTTTGGAGTCCAAGTCTAACAATATGTCTTCTACCTGCATGAGACATTTCGTGAGATTCAGACGTTGCTAACGGCCATGGCTGTGATTTATGTACGTCACCATCGCTACCATTGAAATAGCCCCAATAAACAGGTTTTTGTGACCCTAGGCTATGACCTCTTCGGCCTAGGGGCCCGAAACTCACCAGTCATGTTCCCCCTTAGGCCCGGTTCACATTAGCGGTGGCCGTCCGGAATCGCCGTGCCGGAGCCGGACCGCTTGCAGAACGGACGGAACGGACGCACGGCAATAGCAATGAAAGCCTATGCGTCCGTTCACATGCGTCCGTTCTGCCGGACCATTGAAATTGCCCAAATAAATAGGTTTTTGTGACCCTAGGCTATGACCTCTTCGGCCCAGGGGCCCGAAACTCACCAGTCATGATCCCCCTAAGGGTCCCTACAATACTAGAAACATTGCCACTGCTGAGCCATTGCGGCCCTTTGAAATGGTGTGAGATTTTGGAACTGTAAATAGGAGGCCCAATGAAAGCCTATGGGGGATTTTACCAATTTTGGACCCCTGTAACTCTGGTTTGCAGAGATGTAGGGAACCCATCTTTGGAGTCCAAGTCTAACAGTATGTCTTCTACCTGCATGAGACATTTCGTGAGATTCAGACATTGCTAACGGCCATGGCTGTGATTTATGTACGTCAGAATCGCCACCATTGAAATTGCCCAAATAAACAGGTATTTGTCACCCTAGGCTATGACCTCTTCGGCCTAGGGGCCCGAAATGCACCAGCTATGATCCCCCTAACAGTTCCTACAATGCTAGAAAATTTGCCACTGCTGAGCAATTGCCCTTTGAAAAGATGTGAGATTTTGGAAAGTGAAATAGGGAACCAATGAAAGCCTATGGGGGATTTTACTACTTTTGCACCCCTGTAACTCTGGTTTGCAGAGATGTAGGAAACCCATCTTTGGAGTCCAAGTCTAACAATATGTCTTCTACCTGCATGAGACATTTCGTGAGATTCAGACGTTTCTAACGGCCATGGCTGCGATTTATGTACGTCAGAATTGCCACCATTGAAATTGTCCAAATAAACAGGTTTTTGTGACCCTAGGCTATGACCTCTTCGGCCTAGGGGCCCGAAACTCACCAGTCATGATCCCCTAACAGTTCATACAATGCTAGAAAATTTGCCAATGCTGAGCCATTGCCCTTTGAAATGGTGTGAGATTTTGGAAAGTTAAATAGGGAGCCCAATGAAAGCCTATGGGGGATTTGACCACTTTTGCACCCCTGTAACTCTGGTTTGCAGAGATGTATGGAACCCAAGTTTGGAGGAAAAGTATAACAACATGCCTTCTACGTGCATGAGACATGTCCTGAGATTCAGACGTTGCTAACGACAATGGCTGCAATTTATGTTCGTCAGAAACTCCACCATTAAAATTGCCCAAATAAACAGGTTTTTGTGACCCTAGGCTATGACCTCTTTGGCCTAGGGGCCCGAAACTCACCAGATATGATCTTCCTAAGAGTTCCTACAATGCTAGAAAATTTGCAACTGCTGAGCCATTGCCCTTTGAAAAGATTTGAGATTTTTGAAAGTGAAATAGGGAGCCTAATGGAAGCCTATGGCAGAATTCAGCACTTTTGCACCCCTATAATTCTGGTTGGTTATCATCACCCGCCGACTTTAGCAGTTAATAACAAAGGCCCCTAGCAACACCAAATTTGCATATTAATAAAAAGATAGCAGGAAACAATATTTAAAGGACTTCTGAGGCCACAAATGTGAAAAAAGTTAAATACCTTTTCATAATCCAGATCCATGGAGGACGCCATCCGCGCCCTCCCGTTCATTCCCCCATGGCTCCCGCAGTAATATCGGCCCCGGTCGGGTCCCGACTCCCGACCCCTCCAAACAGGTCGGGTTCTCATTCCCCACTCAATATGGCTGCCACAGATTGCCGCGGCTGCGCAGTCCACACAGACGCGATTGCACCTGCGCAACTCTAAGGCCTCCTCCTGCCGCGTCATCAATATGCGTGCATACATCGGACGCATCGGGAGGAGGACCTAGAGCTGCGCAGCCGCAATCGCATCTATGCGGACTGCGCAGCCGCGGCAATCTGTGGCTGCCATATTGAGGGGGGAATGAGAACCCGACCCGTTTGGAAGGGTCGGGACCTGACCGGGGCTGGTATCACTGCGGGTGCCATGGCGGAATAAACGGGGGGGGGGGGGGGGGGGGGCGCAGATGGCATCCCCCATGGATCTGGATTATGAAATGGTGTTTAACTTTTTTCATACTTGTGGCCTCGTAAGTCCTTTAAAAAAAAAAAAAAAGTATATATATATATATATATATATATATATATATATATATATATATATATATATGTATATATATATATATATATATATATATATATATATATATATATTATTTATTAATTATTTTTATGTGCTGAGTGTGGGGAATCTGAAAAAAAAAATGACGTGGGGTCCCCCCTCCCGAGCCTCTGTAACCCCTTGTCCCCCATGCAGGCTGGGATAGCCAGAATGCGGAGCCCCGGCCGACTGGGGCTTCGCACCCTGAGCTATACCAGCCCGCATGGTCCATGGTATGGGGGGCCCCGAGGGGGAGGGGCATCCAAGCCTTCCTCTTCCCCCCCCCCGGAGCCCTTGTCCAATCCATGGACAAGGGGCTCTTCCCCACCTCCGGTGCCCCAGGAGGAGGTGGGGGCGACGACTCCCTGGGGGGGTTCATGGTGGCATCTGGGAGTCCCCTTTAAGAAGGGGACCCCAGATGCCCACCCCCTCCCAGGAGAAATGAGTATAGGGGTACAAAGTACCCCTTACCCATTTCCACAAAGGGTTAAATGAAATAAAAACACAACCACGAAAAAAGTCCTTTAATTTTCTTAATTAATCAGAAATACTTTCCTGTACCTTTAAAAAAAATTTCCAGTGCCAATACCCTCAGTAAATGATCCAACGAACTGTATCCTCTTATGTTGCAATCTTCTATTAAGTTGATTGAAGATCTCCGAAGCCCCCCACCCACATAGCAGAGAATGCGTCCTTTCGGACGCATAGCTGCTAGCTCCCGCCGTCTCTCCCCACCTGCCTGCCTGCACCTGTCAATCCCCACCTAGGCTGGCACCCAGTGCCCCCATGGGTGCGCTGGGTGCCAGCCTAGGTGGGAGTTGACAGGTCCAGGCAGGTGGGGAGAGACAGCAGCGGGAGGCAGCAGCTTCACGTCCTTCCGAAGACGCATTCTCTGCTATATTAACGGCTCATGAATGAGCCGGATCTTTTTAATGAATCGGTTCTTTTGTTATGAATCGACTCTTTTTTTAACTTTAAAATCAATTTTCTCAAAAACTATAAGGTCTTTTTGAAAAAAAAAAAAATTCCTCTTGTTCCCACTGTTCTTCTTAACATTCCCAGTAATTTTGGTGTTGCTAGCTTTTAAAGGGGCTTTGCAATTAACCATTAAATTCGGTGGGGGTATTTTTTCCCACAGTCAGAAGGAGAATTTACATTGAAACTTTAAAATTGATTTTCTCAAAAACTATAAGGTCTTTTTGAATATTTTTTTTCCTCTTATTACCACTGTTCTTCTTAACATTTTCTGCAAGTTTGGTGTTTATAGCTTTTAAAGCGGCTTTGCTATTAACTGCTAAAGTCGGCGGGCGCTTAATTTTCCCACGGTCAGAAGGAGTTACTTTTAAAATTGATTTTCTCAAAAACTATAAGGTATTTTTGAAAAAAACGTTTCCCCTCTTGTAGTCACTCAAAGATCTCAGGTGTTAGACACCTTGAAACATTTTTTCCATCACTTTTCTGGCCAGCATAAATGTTTCTAGTTTTCAAAGTTCACCTCCCCATTGAAGTCTATTGCGGTTCGCGAACTTTTCCGCGAACCGAACCTTCCGCGGATGTTCGCGAACCCGGTTCGCGAACCTAAAATCGGAGGTTCGGCCCATCACTAATTGTCACACACACAAAAAAAACAGCAGCCAGCAGAGAATTAATCTAATATGGCCACTGCAACTGCTTTTTGATAGGTGGGTGAGGGGTCCAGGAGGGGGTGCTAGCTGATTGGCTGCCATGTGTCTGCTGACTGTGAGGTAAGGGATCAAAGTTTAGCTCAATGATAAAGTATAAATGGGCGAACATGCCAAATGTTCGCTTTTTGCCGTGAATGCGAACAGCGAATGTTCGCAGAATACTGCTCGCCGACGAACAGTTCGAGCCCTCTCTACTCTCCATGTGACTGACACTTCAACATGACATATTTTCATAAGGCAGACTCTCTGTCTAGTAGGAAGTGTTGTTCATGGCATGCTGTTCACCAGGCCAGAAAAACTGAGGCAGCATATCAGTGCAAGGTCTGCAGCATAGAGTTCTAAGAAATGACCAGAAACAAACACATATGTTATGCAAACACATAAAATTAACCATTCTACTGTTTTTTCCTGGGGAAAAAAGCCAGCAAGTCTTAATGTACTTCAAACATAAGTTAATCCTAGTAATGTCAGTGTCCCAAAACTAAACATAAATACTTTCATTCTTTTGAAGTGCTGAATACGTAGAAGGGCAATGTTGAAGGTAGAGATGTTCTACCAATGTGTTGCTCCCGGGAACCATCGTTTTATGGTCACGATTCATATAATTCCAAAGGTGCAAAGCATAAGATTCATTGAAAGCTGGAATATTATTCCAGACATCATAGTACTGTCTCCAAGCTGGGTATGAAATTGGATAAAAACGTTTAGGATTCAGAAAAGTGATGTTGCCACATGTGATGTCTTCTGCATCCTTAAAGTCGGGCAGAACACAGAGCTTATTCAGAACACGGGTAAAGAGATAAGGCCCTTGATATCCCCAAGCATTACCATTATAATTTTGAACAAAATCTTCCATGCATGTCCAAGTGAAATTGTGTTGAGCAGGGAATCCATAGACACCATTACTAGAATATTTATTTGACTCCCCTGCTAGAAAGTCATAGTGAGGTATGGGATAGATTGAAATGATGTCAGTGTCCATGTAAATGCCACCATATTTCCAAATCAGTGCCAGCCTGCAGCCATCTGCGCTCACATGGATCCAGTGTGGTTCTTTTGTAGCATTAATCTACAGATATAAAATAAAATGCAGTCAGTGGCAGATAAGCAATAGCTAAACATTGGATGAAAACACCATTTTATTTTTCATTCAAGACAGATACTGTATATACTCGAGTATAAGCTGACCCGAGTATAAGCTGACCCCTCAACTTTTACCTTCAAAAAACAGGAAAAAATGTTTGACCCAAGTATAAGCCAGGGGTGTCATAAGCCACAACCACAACACCACTCACAACCATGGCTGGCCACAATCATATATTAGAAAAGCAGCATAAATTCAGCAGATTGCAAAATTAAGCCAGAACATAGGACTAAAATGGAGATGGACATGCAAAGAGCCCCTATTGCACAGTTCAAGCTGGCATAAAGATAAAGCAGCGAATGCAGAGTTAAATGGTCATGTATCTAAAACTTAGTATAGGAATGCAAGGATTCTCACCACTCCCTGTATGCTTCCCAAAGCTACAACTCGAGATGAGGTTAGCTCGGATCTCCCATGGAAATGTCAAGTGTGTGGTCTCCCTCAGATAATGCACCACTGTGCATATAGTAAGGGCACTTTGGGGGTGACTCGGAGAGTAGTAACTTGAGTATAAGCCAAGACCCCCACTTTTGGGCCACTTTTTTGGCCCAAAAATTAGGCATATACTCGAGTATATACTAATTTCAACTCTCAGTCTCAGGTGGACTATGAAACAACAGCATAGTTACTTTTACAATAAGACACACATTTGTAGTGTAGAGCTATTTAAAGAACCCTGAACAGAGAAAAAAACAGAATCTGCATTCACCTAGGGCTTCCTCCAACCCTCCCCCCCCCCCCCCCCCCATAGCTCATGAGATCCATCAGTGATCTCTGGGCCCCCTCTAGTCTCCTGGCAGCTCTGGTGGCGCACAACTTCACTGGGAGTCGTTCACCCACTTGGCTAGATCATGTGCCCATCGCCATGAGAGTTCTGCACATGAGCGGTTCTCATAAGAATGAACCGTGCTTGCGCAGAATGCTTACTGTAATGAGCGCCTGAGCGCCTGATCAAGCCGGGTGTGCGGACGGGCTTCACATGCGCAGTTGCGCATGACTCCCAACAGAGTCGCACGCTAGCAGGAGACCAGCGGAGACCCACAGAACGCTGAGGGAACTTGCGGGTTATGGGGGGCTGGAGGAAGCCCCAGCTAAGTTCAGATTCCGTTTTGACTTGAATTCGTTATTCTCTGTTCCCCATTTCAAAGCTGCCCTCCCTTCCAGCCTCCCAGATGTTCACTCGAGTTGCGAAGAAGCAATTCTGATATGTGTATTTGTGAGCTCTGAACTGTCCATGCCCGTTGTAAGAAAGTGTCCGTGCACACTTTGGTTTTTCAGGCACAAACACTTCCTTTTACTGGGACATGTAGTTTGTAACTTGCACATGCCCAGTTTAGAATTGTGCATGCATGACCACAGGCACTGGTCCTCCAGATTATTTAACTGAGGGGAATAGTTGGAAATTAAAAAGGACAGGATACGAGGAGAGAGGGAAAGCCTGAAGACAACAAGCAGCCTGAACAAGGTCAGCAGCAAGTAATCCTGCCCAGCATGGACTTCATTTCTGTCTGCAACCTTCAGTGGGTAGTGATGAGCCAAAAGTACGCATCATAATTTGCAATTACGCATCACAATGCGAAATTTTGGGGGAAAATCAGAAAAATGTATATCATATGTACCGTAACTGTACTATTTCATAATTTTGCGTAATTTTCGCATCATTTTGTGCCGACTTTAGTGGTTAATAGCAAAGCCCCCATACATGATATTGCTACCAAAAATGCAAAGAAAAATGGTTTGTAAACTGTAATTTTTGAGTTTAAAAAAACATTTTTTCTTTGCATTTTTAAAATCGATTTTCTTAAAAACTATGAGATCTTTTTGGAGAATTCTTTTTTGACTTGTACCCACTAATCTCCTTACGGAGCAATTTTGGTGTCAATACCATGTATGGGGGCTTTGCTATTTACTGCTAAAGTCAGCATGAAATTATGCAAAAATTATGTGAAATTTTACGCGAAATTACGAATGACTATACAAAATCAATTGAATTAACAAATCGTAATTACGTATAGGAGTAATTGCAAAAATGTACGCAAAAGTTTTCATAATCGTAATTAGCTGCTTACGATCATCACTATCAGTGGGTATAGAAAAGAGTGACCCCTTTTAGATTATCCACATTTTGTTACTTTGGAATGAAGACTTTCCTGTTAATTGCTGTTTTGTGTAATTACACATAGCTCCCAACTGTCCCACTTCTGGAGGGACAGTCCCTCTTTAGGAACCCAATCCCTCTGTCCCTCTTTCACCATTATTTGTCCCTCTTTCAGGACAGATTTACATATCTGTGTAACTATATGTCATATTCTACTGAAATATGTGTTTAATTGACTCTTAACTTTATCCCCATCCTTTAAATTGATATATTTCTTATTTTCATATATTAATATGAAGGAAAAGGAACCAGGATAGAAAGCACCAGTATGGTTTGAAATATAAGACAACATCATTTGTGGTATGCATGACTAGGGGTGTGCCGGGGGTGTGACAAGGGGTGTGGCAGGCACATGGCTTAAAGAGAAACCATAACCAAGAATTGAACTTCATCCCAATCAGTAGCTGATACCCTCTTTCCCATGATAAATCTATTAATTTACACAAACGGATTATCAGGGGGCTCCGTATGGCTGATTTTTGGATGAAACCCCTCCCACAAATGATGTCAGTGCCTCACAGCACTAAGGTACTGACGTCACACTGTGGGAGCCTTGTTGCATTGTAAGAAATAAGAGCTGTTTCCAAGTGCCAAAAAAATCAAGCAGCTTCTCCTTCCAGTGACATCACCTGCCAGCAGTAAAAATGTCACCATGTGATAAATGTCATAATGTAAATCAGGGAGGGGAAGGATTTTCCAATGAGCAAGCACTGACTAAATTGCTTATACATAATTATTGTAAAAAGTATCCACTTGTTTATTACATTATTTTCAATGGAGGTCCTCTTTAAGTGTCCCTCTTTTTTTCTATCTCAAAAAGCTGGGAGGTATGTAATTACAGCTAGAAAAAAAAATCTATTGTTTGTGTGTCTTCTTTTTAGGCTGCAAAATCTAAAACTGAATATTCTGAAGGCAGGGAATTCTCTATTCTTTAAGCACAGTATTAACATTTGAATTTTATGATGGCATGGCATACTGGCATTATGCAATACAACCGATATGATAATGAAAAAAATATACTGAGTAAAGAATTTTAATTTTACACGTTTTTCCATTTATTTAGTTTACGAAGTAAACTTAGTTTAGTTTGCACTTTACAGAGAAAGAGATGATGCAAATCTGTGTATATGATGGACATGCATACAGTTCATTTGGAATATTCCTTTCCATTTCAGTAGCAGGTTGCCTTATCAACAGTAAGTTACTGCTGTACTTTGCACACAGAGCATTATCAATATCACCATCACCAGTGTTGCTCATCCGGATTCCGGATATCCAGGTAATCCGGATATCCGAACTTTTTTCAGCTATCCGACTCGGATTCAGATTCTGGATTTCTGTGCAAATCCGAATAGCACTATGTGGATATTTGGGCGCATACCCGTCGGATATCTGAATCTAAATACTGTAACTAAGGAGATGACGTCTTTGAGCCAATCAGAGGGCTCCCAGCAGAAGCCCTAGCAACCAATCCCAGAGGGGAACTCTGGCCAGCCCCCCCCCCCCCCCCCTGTATATAAAGAGGCGGCCATGTTGAGGGAACTCATCCTTGCTTTGTGACTGCACACTGAGAGACACTCCAGTGCTGTTTGGCTAAAGCAAGTGCATTGTACTGTGTTAAACCCAGTGTTTTTGCACATAAACCCCTGTACTATACCACTCTTTTATTGTAGTTTAGCTAGTTTGTTGTATTGTGATTTTAGTTAGTGTGTGTGTCTGTAACAGTCTCTGCTGCAGCCTGCAGCAGCTCTGCTAGTTAGGTGTCTGTGTGTGTGCTGTTTGTGCACACAGGCCAGGCCTGTGCTATATTGCCTTAGCTACAGTATAGTTTAGGGCATAGGGATTACTGTGTTATTGTGTAGTTATTACTGCAGTGCTTAGTTGTTAGAGACTAGTACTGTGTCTGTGTTAGGTACAGATCACTGCATTTCTGCTGCACTGCTGATTGTCAGTGTGTGTGACAGATAGACCTTCCGTTAGTGTGCACACTGTTTTCTTCTTCACTCAGTTGTCTGTCACCCCCCGTGCTGATTCATCAGTCCAACACTGATTTCAATAAAGTGCAAGTACCCCACATCCATCTGGTGACATCATCATCACACACACTTACACTATGTTTGCTGGCACTGGCAGCCGGGGGAGGGGCATCAAGGGCAAGAAGAGAGGGAACATTGCTGGCACCGTCACCGCTAGCAGTTCTGGCACACCAGTGTCCATTCCGTCGCTAGCCACTGGCCGTGGACGTACTGTGCGCCCAGCTTATAGGGGGAGTCATGCTGTAGATGCGCAGCAGCGTGTAGCAGCCATTTTTTCAGCAGGGTTGGTGCCGCAAATTGGAGGAGAAAGACACCGAGCCTGTGATGCAGCTGATGGTGGATGAGCAGGCCACCACAAGCTCTACAACAGAGAGCTCCACCCCCACTACCACTCCTGTTCGCAGGAGCAGCAGCAGCCACCCAGCAGTGCATGGGGACTCGTTGGTCATCATATCGACCCCAGCAGGAAGCCTACCCTCAGTCAGCGCATTCTGTAGTCCAGACACCACGAGCGCAATCAGGGCTGTTGCCACTGACTTTCAGAAGGACATTCTGGGCGCACTGGGGTTTGTGGAGGAGTCAAAGATGGTGACGGTGATTGTTAAGGGGATTCCTTGCCTGAGTTGTCAGCATAAGAGGAGTTTGGGGGGTCATCAACATCCCAGCAATTGTTTGAGGAGAGGAAGTATGATGCTAATAATAATGATGATGAAATGAAGGACTGTGACTACCAACCACAGGAGAGGGATGTTGGCTCTGAGTCTAAAGAAGGAGGATGCATCCGTGGGTCTGGCACAGAGGATCAGCATCGCTGACATTGGCAGGAGCAGCAGTGGGCGTGGAATGCGGGACCCACAGCCTGCTGCTTCATCTTCTGATGCTACCACCAGCCGCACCACTCAACCCCAGGCCCCAACCACCACAGGGCCAACCACCACAGGGAGAAAAAAAGCAGCAGCAGCCCAATTAGGGCGTAAGGGAAAATTACAATCCCCAATCTGGCAGTTTTGTGATCAGCCCTCAGTGGACAGCAAGTTCGTCACTTGTGCCAGGTGAAGCTGAGCAGAGGTTGCAACCCCTCCAACTACGGCACCTCCAGCTTCATCAACCACCTGGCCAACAAACATCTTCACGAGCATGAGGAGTTCAAGAGGCTGAAGGAAGCTGGCGCTGGCAGTGTTCCGACCAAAAGCACCACCAGAACCCCCTTTGCCAGTGCCACTCCTGCAGACACTGAGGCCTGTTCAGGCAGCCAGTCCTCCTCAGTGGTCTCCTCTGCTCCCTCCTCCTCTTCCCGTGCAACCAAAAATGCCAACAGACCCTTTTGAGCTGGTCCTTTGTGGTCAGGGCTCAGCCTCCCAGCAGCCGTTGCATCCACCAGCTGAATGGCCTGCTTGCATGGGCCATGTCCTCCCAGCTCCTCCCATACTCCTTTGTGCAGGAGGGGAGCGACATGTGTGTGCTCATGCAGAGCGCAGCGCCGGATTGGCCAATACCTAGCCGGCACGCTTCGCGATGGCCAACTTGGAGCGTGGGCTGGATCATGCGGTGGGTGAGCGGGTCCATGTGATCATGGACTCATGGTCAAGCCAGTTCGGGACAGGCCGGTACCTTTCATTCACCGCGTAGTTTGGTGGAAGGGGGTGAGGAGGGGACAGCAGCATCAGACACAGCAGCAATCCAGTGGGTGTGCCACCCCCACAGCAGGGTCAGGGGAAGTGCAGCAGGCTCCTCTGGTCCGGTTCCACCCTCCAGGAAACCCGCCACCAACAAACGACCCCGCCTCAGCAGCAGTGTGAAGGCCCGCCACTGCCAAGCGCTGCTAGAGATGGTCAGCCTGGGTAAGCACAGACTGACGACAGACCACGTCCTGGCCCCAAACTCCAAGAGCAGGAGAGGAGTTGGCTGACCCCCAGAGGCCTCAGAGTTGGAGAGGTGGTGTCCGACAATGGTACCAAACTGGTTGCTGCCATCCACCGGGGAGACCTCACCCACATCCCTTGTCTGGCCCATGTCCTTAACCTGAATCTTTTTTTTTTTTTTTTTTTTCTAAGTCCTGAACCTGGTGGTGCAGAAATTTCTGAGCACCTATCAGGGGATGGACCCTCTTTTGAAACCGGCTCAGAAAACGGTGGGTTATTTCCGCCGCTCGGGCAGTGCCTCAGCGGCCCCAGAAGCCATGCAGCTGGAGCTGAACCTCCCATGGCACCGGCTCATTATTGATGTTGCAACACGATGGAACTCCACCCTGGCCATGTAAGAGTGTCTGGGTAAACAGAGGCAGGCTGTCAACCGATACCTGGCCAGAGCCACCACGGACACCACCGTGTTCGGGACCGGCACCACCCACCTCCCCGGACATCATCCTGAATGCAGAGTGAGAAAAAATGCAGCTGGTGTGCTTGGTGCTGGCACCCTTCCTGGAGGCCACCAGCATGGTCAGCCGGGACGGTGCGTCGCTGTGTGAGTGGGTGACCATGGTGTGCATGCTGGACAAGGCCCCCGATGCTCTGCTGGAAGTGGGAGAGGCAGCCTTGATCCAGCAGGAGCAGCAGCAGCAACCTTCACAGTCCACCTCTATGCGTCAGGAGGAGGAGGTTGAGGACTTGGAATTGGAGGACTTGGAGGAGTTGGAGGTCCCTGACCTTGAAGATGGGGGGGCACGGCCGAGTGCAGCTGCAGTGGTGCAGGGGTGGAGAGAGCAGGGGAGGCTCAGGAATCAGAAATTGATGATTCATAGTATATGTCAGCAGAGATGGCATCCCTCTTCCCCATGGCAGCGCACATGCTGCAGTGCCTGCGCAGTGACCCAAGGGTCAAGCAGATGCATGCTCGGGAGGACATGTGGATCACCCTGATGCTGGACCCACGGCTAAAGGGGAAGCTGCAACAGTTCCTGCCTGCAGGAGGAGACCCTGTGCACTGAATGAGGGACTTGCAGCGGTCCCTGTTTCGGTGCTTGGAGGAAGTCTTCCCCCAGACTCCGCCCCCCCCCCCCCCGCTGTCACAGTCCAGCCAGCACAGCCGCAAGTGCCTGCGTCCAACAGTAGCAGGCACCCATCAAACCTGCTGTCTCTCACAAAGGCGCTGTATGCCACGCCGGTACAGCTGCCAACTGAGGGGTTGCCTGCAGCAGCATGTGGCTATCAGAGCCAGAACCAGCGCCTGACCCGGATGGTGGCAGACTACATGGGGTCCTACAGCGGGCTTGACAGTGACACCCCTGTGGACCCCTTGGATTACTGGGTCAAGCACCTGGATATTTGAAACTAGCTTTGGCAGTACGTCCTGGAAGTCTTTGCTTGCCCCCCTTACAGCGTGCTGTCCGAAAGGTGCTTCAGTGCGTCTGGTGGCGTGGTCACCGAGAAGCGCTCTCGTCTGTCCACCCAGTCTGTGGACAGACTGACGTTTCTCAAAATAAACCAGGCTGGGGTGGTTTGTGAATTCCTGGCCCCTGTTGTTGGCAAGAGGGGGAAATGAAGTGGCTGGAAATCACTATGCTTGCCTTACCACCCTTTACCACCACAACCTACAGGCTCCATCTTGAGTCATAAGCCTGGTTCAACATTTTTTTACAGCCGTGGTACCAACACACTAGGTGCCATGGTGAACTATGTAAACTAAACACAATTGCTGTGTAATTTTTTTGGAGGTGTCTGTGCTGTCCGAGTTGTGGGGAGGCCCCAACTGCGGCAGTACGACCGCTTCCTGGAACCTCTCCTAAAGTTTTACTGTGCCGTGGTACCAACACTAGGTGCCATGGTGAACTATGTAAACACAATTGCTGTGTAATTTTTTTTGGAGGTGTCTGAGCTGAAAACTGTCATGTCCCAGATATGCGGTTGGACTTTGGACACAATGTGGGCTGCACGACCACTGTCTGGAACCTACTCCTGATGTTAATTTACAGTCATTTTTTGTTGTATTTTTAACTCCCCACATAATAAATTAGTGTTTCCCTTTAAAAAAACATGATGCTACATGCATCATTTACCTCAAAAAACGTTTTGGAAGCTATTTATAGGCCACTTCCGGTTTTTCTATCTGGATATCCGAATCCGCCCGGATAGCCCGGATAATGCGTTCGGATATCCGCATGTATGCATGGATATCAGAACGTTCGGATGCGGATATCCGATCCGGATCTGGATGTCTGGGTATCCGGATCCAGATCAATTCGGATTTTGAAAAGGGGTATCCAAGCACCCCTGACCATCACCAGAGAAAATTACAGTATCTGTAATAGAACTGTGGTCCACATATAGCCTTGTTTGAGAATGGAACTATACGCTTTCAAACGTTGCAGATGTTTGCTATATGATGGTATTATAATAAAAGAGCTATTTAAAGACGATGGTGCCGGTCCTCTTTTTTCAGGTCATAGGAGATCCAGGGTGCTGCTGGATTGACCAAGGCACGTCGTAATGTTTATGGTGTTGCTGTGCTTTGTTATCTTACACAGTATCTGTAATAAAACGTATCACTGCCTGGAAAATGGATTGCTTTACTGTCAACCCAGCAACCACCTCTGTTACGGAGCAGTTGAATTGGGCATGAGACACTTCCTGTCTAAAAGGCTGCCCACTATGTGAACTGTGGAAACAAATAGACAGGGTTCCCCTGCAGGATGCTTCCCACCGTGCACCCAAGGGGGGGGAGGGGCGAGACATGGTGCATGGTTAGGTGTGGTGAGGGTTCAAGGTTAGTTGCCAGGGTTGAGGATAGTTCGGGGGTTAAGGTTAGTTGCTGGGGTTAAGGTTAGGTGGGGAATAAGGTTAGACACTCAACTCATTGGGGGGTTAAGGTTAAGCACCTACCGGAGAAGGGAGGGCTAAGACTAGTTTCCAACCAGGGTTGGGTTAAGGTTAGGAGCCACCAGGGGAGGGTTTTGTGTTGTGTGAGAGTAAGGAGAGGTTGGTTCATAGTAAAATATCAGTAAATATTACCGATATTTTACTATATAAATGAAGTAGCAAAATATTGGTAAAAAACAATATTCTACTACTGCTATCGGTGCCCTTTTAAAGGGAACCTCAACTCTAAAAAAATGAGTTTCACTTACCTGGGGCATCTACCAGCCCCCTGCAGGCATCCTGTGCCCTTGCAGTCACTCATGGCTCCTCCAGTCCCCTGCCAGCTGCTAGTTTCATTTTTGCTGACTCAGAGTCAATGGGCCACCACACGTACCTTTGCACGCATTCCCGCTGGTGCAGGAAGCTATTGCGGACATTAAAACGTACATTTTTACTCGTTGCAGCTGCAATGCGTACATTTTTACGCATTGTAACAACAAAGGAATTGAAAACTTTGTAAAAAGATATGATGAACGCTTAACCATTTATGCATTTTGGATGTATAGTATACGTCCAAAAGGCCGTATGTGCGCTCCCGCGGCTGATCGCACGCGTGCACGTGCGCTGCCGGGATGCGGTTTGTTAGCCCGGGGATCGATGAATCGGGACATGGTGCCTGATCATTGATCCCTTTCCCAGGCAAAAAAAGCGATGGCTTTTCTCGGAAGACTCGCTCTTTCTGCCTCTTACGTTTCCCCTACGTCCCTCTAAACGTGCATGTTACGCTTAGAGTGATGTAATGTAAACAAACTCATGGTTGCCATCATGTGGCCAAATAGTAAAACTACATCAACATTAAAAAATAAAAAATAAACACATATTTACATTAAAAAAAATACTATTTACATCCCACCCTCCCAAAAATACCCAAATAAAATATTTAATAAAAAAAACAAACAAACATTACAATAAAAAAACTTAAATATTTACCAAAGGGTCTAAACTTTTTAAACCAAACCTGTAACGAAAAAAATCCTCCCCTGGGGGGTACTCACCTCAGGTGGGGGAAGCCTTTGGATGCTATTGAAGCTTCCACCGTCCTCCTCGACGATAAAGCTTCCCGAACAGCGGGGATGTAAATATTTACCTTCCCGGCTTCAGCGCAGGCGCAGTATCGGCTCTCCGCCTCGGAGATAGGTGGAAATAGCCAATCGCTGTCGGGCCGCACTACTGCACAGGCGCAAGTCTCCTGCGCAGTTGAGCGGACCCGACGGAGATCGGCTATTTTCACCTATCTCCGTGTGGAGAGCCGCACCAGCTCACCCGCTGGAGCCAGGAAAGGTAAATGAATCAGGGATGGGGAAGCCCCATTGGGACCGTGAGGCTTCCTGTAATGGTCTGCTCAGCTGTCTGCACGGGCAGACGGCTGTTTGTCCATTCCTTAAGTCTGAGGGCTGCAGGTCTCTGGAAAAAAGACCTGCCTGTGCTTTGCAAGTTTCAGACCTGCTCTGCTGCTGGGCAGTTTGCATACACTTGTCATGCAAATGGGCTAGCTGCCTCCTTTGAAGGCTTGCAGTATAAATACCATATGTTCCCAGAGTCCTTGGCTGCTCATAGAGGTTTGTTCCCGCTGGACTCACCTGGAGTGTCATCCACTGCTATCTTAGTATAGTTAATTCTTGGGGAGTGCTCCTTGCATTCCTAGTTAGTGCAGTCAGTTTGTGTATAATTTGTACTGCCTATTCTGTCCTGTCTTGTCTGTCGCGATTGCGCTGTCGCCAGCGGCGGTTGATAGCGAATCGCTCTGTCTTGTTTGGATCGCACTAGCCTCTAGTGGTAGCGGTAGTGGATCCTTCTGATCTGAGTTCCTGGAGTGTAAGCTGGAGCAGCGGTTGCCACCGGCTACCTCATCTGTCTGTCGTGTTTGGATCGCACGGGCCCCTAGCGGTAGCGGCTGTAGATCCTTCTGATCTGCTATCCTGTTCCTGTACCTGGATCGCACTTGCTCTGGCGGAAAAAGCAGTGGATCTTTCCTATCCTGTTTCCCGTCCGTTTGTCTGTCTTGTCTGATACGAACGCTTGTTGTAGGCTCGGTGAGGTAACCGTTAAGCAAGCGCTCACGTCCTCTGTTTCGTGTTTGTCTGTCGGTGGTTAGTTAGGCGTGCTTATCTCTGTTGCGCTTAACGTGCGGAGATCGCGCTGTAAATGCGTTCGCTGTTGCGAATGAGTGCGGTGTTCGCGTTTAGCTAGCGTTTGTTATTTTCTTTATCCTCTGAGTGTGGTTTGCTGTGCCTTTGCTCCTCTCGTGCTCTGTCCTGCTCAGTCTGGTGTCACTATTTGGCAATCGCCATTCTTGCGATTGCGTTCCCACTTTGTTTCCGTCGTTGTGTGTTCACCGTCGCTGGGTGGCGACTAGTTTGGTGGACACACATTGATTCTGTCTCTATGCTCTCTCTCTTTAGGGGCTATCTTGCCTTGCGTTGCTGGTTTTCATACAATTTCCATCTGGCATTTGTGGCAGCACAGAAGGTTTATTTCTCTGCACTCCACAGCTCCATCTGGGAATTCCCCTCTACTGGTGCTTGCACCAAAAGCTGGGTTCTAGTATTTTGACACGCTTGTGGAGGACTTCCGCAGTGTCAGCACACATCTTGTGCGCTGACCACGGAGATATCCCACAATCGTTACATTATGAGCAGCCCAACCAAAATTCCCAGTGTAGAGGGAATTATCGATTTGTACAGTTTTGCTGAGTATGGTTCCTATGTCTTTAAGAGTTTCAAAAGATTAAATTCAGAGATGAAAGATGATTTTCTGTCTGAATGTGCAAAATTTTGTCTGAATCCTACCTTTCCAACTACTGATCCGTCCACGTCCGCTCTCCAATTAGCTTATGTGCTGTTGCAAGGAGATCTGTTTGTGTGGGCTCATGAGATTTTGCAAGACAATTCTTGGAATGATAATCTGTATCAGTTTTTCACATTTATTTTCTCCTATTGGTTTGAGCTGCCTTGCTTACCACATGCCCTGGATGAATGTGTAGTTGCCAATCAATCAGCTGTTCCATCTACTATGTGCAACATCTCTCAGCCTGCAAAGATTTGCATTAACAGTTCACCTTCATCCAAAAAGCAGCCATCCAAAACTGCTAAGTCTAAACGTAGAAAATCTAGTAAGGTTTTCCAGCTGAAAAATCTGTTGCCCATAGCAACTACAAATAAAGAAATTATTTCTGTAAAGTCTGAAATGGGGAAAACATTTGAATGTGATGATTTCAGAGAGACTTCTCAGTCTCAGGTTTTGTTGCCTCAGGCTAAAGCATATGTGGAGCCTATGATAGGCAGAATTATTTGGTATATTAAAGGTGTAAGAAAATCTATACATGTTCCTGATCCCAACCCAGAGACGGATGAAGCCGGCACCATCGAAATGCTCTTTAAGTTTTTTATTTAAAGACTGTCATCAGGTACAATCAAGTACAGTATGCGACGTTTCGGAGCGTTGAAGCATGCCCCTTTATCAAGCCATGACAGTCTCAATATATCATGGAAACAATGAGTTTAAATAGTACATCACATTCAAAACTACCAATGGTAGGCTATCTAACTCACTAGCCAATCCCCATCCACTATGTATAAAGTGAACCTGATGGGGAACTTGTTACATATAGTCTGAGCCAATGGATTTGAAAGTCACTCACCTGTCCATGTCAACCATCCCCTTTAGAGTGCACCATCTCCGCCCCTAACCGTCGCCGCAAGTAGATGTATACACCCATCGGTCCGCCGGACCTGATGGGGAACTTGCAGGGAGGCGGCGCCGTAACGTCACTGACGTTACCAGGGAGACGCGTAGGACGCGGACGGAAATCCGCATGCGTCCTAGAGGGGCAGGACAAGGCGTCACTACCCAACGCCGGCTGATCACTTGGAAAGAACCACCAATCAGCCGGCCCTGCATCTCCCTGTATGGCTGAAGCGGCTAAACAGCCGCAATGAAGCGGCCAAACAGCCGCGCCAAGACGGCTAGAAAGCTGCGTTGCCATGGCGATGAAAGTCCAAAGGGGCAGGAAATTATGCACTACAGGGATAGGGACACAGACATGGTAGCAGCAAAGAATTGTAAATGTCACATCAATGCAAAGCAGAAGAGGCACAGTTTGCTTATATGGTACAATCAGAAGCAACACATGCAACGACCAATTTAAGGGGAAAAGGATGATAAATAAATATGAAAATCAAAATAAAGGTGAAATCAATATAATAGTAATCATAAGAAGGGTGTAAGGTCATATTCTCGATTTAATCCACGGGGTTCGATAGTGTCAAGTGTGCGAATCCAGTGTGCCTCACGGAGCAATAATTGTCTATGCCTGTCACCACCTCGTTTTAAGATTGGTATGCTGTCAATAATTTGACAACGCAATTGACTCACATTATGTTTACAGTGTACAAAATGATTTGCGACAGGTTGCTCCACGAGACGCTCACGGATTGCATGCTTGTGGGCTGATAATCTAATTTTAAATTTTTGGGTCGTCTCCCCTACATATAATAGCCCACATGGGCATTTTAAAATGTAAATTACATATTTAGAATCACAATTATAGACCCCTCTGATATTAAATATTTTTCCCGCTCTTGGATGTGCAAATACACCACTCCTGATGACCGAATTGCAATGGACGCAGTTAAGGCATGGGTACATGCCCCTCCTGGACCCTTCAGGGGGTCTTACTAGAGTTCTCATCTCAGCATGCGTTAGTTTGTCCCTCAGTGTAGGGGCCCTTGTATAGGAGAATAATGGAGGACTTCTAAATTCAGGGACCAAAGGGAACGATTGGGCAAGAGGTGACCAATGTTTTTTATTTATTTTTGCCACGTCCTTACTCAAGACATTGTATTTTGTCACAAAAGGAATACGGTTGCCCATATTAGCCCTAGGTCTCGGAATCGTACCCACTGCTGTCCTGCGTGCCTCCGCATCCAGATCATCAGGGTAAAACCTATCAATACATTTTTGTGTCATTTCATTAAATCTAAGCTCTCGTCTGCTGTTGTCACCCACTATGCGACTGACCCTTTTGAATTGTGCCTTAGGTATATACCTAATAGTGTTAGTAGGATGGAAGCTTTCATATGACAGGATAGCATTCCTGTCAGTGGGCTTAACGTACAGATCAGTGTCAAGTTTACCATCTGATAAAATCACCATGGTATCCAAAAAATTTACTTGTTTAGCATCACAATGAGATGTAAATTTGATAAATTCACACTGATCATGCAGTTCACCCACAAATTGGTCAAGGGTCCAACGTGGCCCAGCCCGCCGCAAAACACATCATCTATATATCTGAGCCAACAAATGGCATGTTTTTTAAAACAAGAGTTATTATAGACAAAAGACTCCTCATATTCGTTCATGTATATGTTTGCGTAGGACGGGGCCGCATAAATTATTTCTGTAAAGTCTGAAATGAGGAAAACATTTGAATGTGATGATTTCAGAAAGACTTCTCAGTCTCAGGTTTTGTTGCCTCAGGCTAAAGCATATGTGGAGCCTATGATAGGCAGAATTATTTGGTATATTAAAGGTGTAAGAAAATCTATACATGTTCCTGATCCCAACCCATATGAATCTTACCTTGATACAGGATTGTTTGAGCCACCATTTGCCTCATGGGAAATTGGGGCCTTAATGGAGGAATTTGAATTTGATTGGGATGCTTTTTGCGATTTTTACATCGCAAAAAGCGCAGAGATTCTTTATGCTAGTCTTGATTCCGTGTATGCTTTGATTGACTCTGATGAGTGTGACGAGTGTTTTGTGAATCCGGTGACTTATGTGTGGCAGACGATTTTGGATGAATTGCACACTCACCAATCAATTGACTTCAATAAAGAGACATCGTTATCGCATGATTGTTCCTGCCTTTCTGGGGTAAAGCATGTGAGTCTAGATATTGTGCGACCTGAAATGAATGGATGCACTACTGTGGTTGATTCCTGTGCAAATCTTGAAAGATTCTCTCCTGATTGCGTGAAGTTTGAATCTATGTGATGTAATGCCTGTTTCTCAGATGTTCCTGCAAATTGTGATCAACATGAATCTGCCAGTTTTCTCAAAGATAGGTGGGATCCCTTGTCAGACAAAACAGATCTTTAAGATCTTCCATCTATGATCCTTCCATGGGGAAAATTCCTAAACTATGCAGCGTCAAAAGTAAAATTAATATGTCTAATAAAGTCTCTCCTGCTGTTGTCGCTATTCCTTCTGCAAATGAGTCTTTGTCTCACACTGTTCACACCTGTAAGGGCCCGTTGCCTGGTGACAGTTGCTCCAGTGTTTCTGTCCTGACCACCTTGCAGTCTGCTCCGCAGATCGCGGAGGTTTGCGCTATGGAAGCGTCAGTTTCACAACCTAAAGCGATCTTGGATTCGCAAGTTTTGCGTTCTGACTCCCCGGATTCGACATTGTTAGCCGAATCTAAGAGTGAGACAGCACTTTGGTTTTGCGAATCTGCCACTGAAGCATCTTTGTTGTGTCCAGAGAAGGTTTCTCTGAGCCTGCCCTGTAACATGAATAGCCATATGATGTCCAATCGCACTGACATTTGTGAGTCCCTTTCTTGCTCTGAAGAAAGTACTGACTCTCTACCCTGTACGCTGGATGAGTCAGTTTTGCCTTGTATAAAATCTGCCTGCAGTGAAACGAAACTCAGAAAGTCAGAGTTAGTTTCACTAGATATTCCTGTGTATCCTTGTCCTGATGATGAAATTCAGTTTCAGCTTATGGTGGAACCATTCCTGGGACATCTGCCCTGCCTGCAGGAGGACTGCTGACATTCAAATCCCTGCACAATCTGGGCCCTGGATACATGAAGGACTTGCTGAAGCTGCACCACACCTCTCACAACCTCAGATCAGCAAGTTCTATAAACTTGGTCACTCCCAGAGTGCACCTCAAAAAATCTGGAGACAGAGCCTTCTGTCATGCTGCCCCTACTCTTTGGAACTCCCTACCACACCCAGTAAAGACAGCACCATCCCTGGAGCTATTCAAATCCAGACTGAAAAGCCACCTGTTTAGCCTGGCATTTCCAGATTTATAAAATTCTTCCCCTGTACCACGATGGTCGGAGCCATGCTTATGCGCTTTGAGTCCCACGGGAGAAAAGCGCTTTACAAATGTTATTTGTTGTTGTTGTTGTTGTTATTTAATGTTCAGCCCTGTAACATGGATAGTTCAGAATCCTTCTTAGAAAACTTGGAAAATGACACTTCTGAGGTCTTGTTTGATGTTTTGGAGGTTTCCAAGTCCCTCCTGGGGGGTACAGAACTTCTAGGAGATGCCTCCTGCCCCCCAGATCCGTCTGGGGTTTTGCCCACTTCAGTAGGCATTGCTGTTGTGCTGACTAAATTTGCAGCTCTTGTGGAGCTTCACTCATGTTTAGTCAAAGATGATATTACAGTCACAGAAATTTCTGAATTTAAGTCCAAGTCTTCTTTTGAAAGACCAGTACCTGTGACCTCTACACGTGATAATTTTCTGCCCGGTCCTGGTTTTGGTCTTGTCATATCGGACTCTGAGGTTGGCAGTTCCCCGACATGTCCTGAGGTTTCTCCTGTGCTGGTGTACCCCGATGTGCTCTGTGACCCAGAAAGCCCAAGTGTGCCTCGGTTACCAGCATGCTCAGATGCTTCCTCGGTGGAGACATGCTCTGATATGGCCTGCCTGCTTGCATGCCCAGAAGTGGTCCCTAAAAGTCCTGATCTTGATGGGTGTCCTGGTAATTCTGAATCCGGAATAATCATAGGTTCCATAGGGGTTCTTGGTAGTTCTCCATGTGAGCCTGGTGAGCGTTCTGGCCTCTTGGGATCTTTGCGGAGCTTCAAAGGGTTCTGGGAGATTCCGGGATAAATTTTGCTTGGTACCCTGGATAGGATCAACAGTGGCTTTTGTGTTGAAAGGGACACTTCGAACAGGTATTGTGGCAGGTTTGGTATTTTCGGACGCTCCCTGGAAGGTGGTAGGTATTGTCTGGAGGGTGTGGATGGCTTCTTCTCTGGCGTTCACAGTCCTGATGGGTGTTATGCTGAGACTGGTAGTACTGATGGGCATGTTTCGGTGGCTTCTGCTTCCGATGAGGTCTGTTTCGGGTGTACTGTCTCTGGAATTGGGCCTTGTCGGGCTGTCCCGACCTTCATGAGTCTTTAGTTAGATTTGTTTGGTTTTAGAGACGTCTGGAATCCGTCCCTAGAGGTGGGGGGGGGGGGGGGGGGTACTGTAACGGTCTGCTCAGCTGTCTGCACGGGCAGACGGCTGTTTGTCCATTCCTTAAGTCTGAGAGCTGCAGGTCTCTGGAAAAAAGACCTGCCTGTGCTTTGCAAGTTTTAGGGCCCGTTTCCACTATAGCGTTGCGGAATCGCCGGCGAATCACCGCAGGCAAATCGCATGCGGGTGCGATTCCGCATGCATTTTTTGCCGCGATTTCGCATGCGATTTCGCATAGGTAAGGCTGTATGCGAATTTAACCATGTCACTGCCTGTGTAAATTAACATTAATGCCTATGCGAAATCGCATGCGAAATCGCGGCAAAAAACGCATGGGGAAAACGCATGCGATTTCCCTATTAAATACATTGCGTGCGATTCGCCTGCATTCCACACGCAGGCGAATTCTGAGGGCCCTACCCTGCAGATTTTTTCTGCACAGAAAAACGTGCGGGGAAACGCACAAGTGAAAACAGTCCCATCCACTTGTACTGACTGTGCGAATCCGCATGCGGGCAACGCATGCGGATTCGCGATAGTGGAAACGGGCCCTCAGACCTGCTCTGCTGCTGGGCAGTTTGCATACACTTGTCATGCAAATGGGCTAGCTGCCATCTTTGAAGGCTTGCAGTATAAATACCATATGTTCCCAGAGTCCTTGGCTGCTCATAGAGGTTTGTTCCCGCTGGACTCACCTGGAGTGTCAGCCACTGCTATCTTAGTATAGTTAATTCTTGGGGAGTGCTCCTTGCATTCCTAGTTAGTGCAGTCAGTTTGTGTATAATTTGTACTGCCTATTCTGTCCTGTCTTGTCTGTCGCGATTGCGCTGTCGCCAGCGGCGGTTGATAGCGAATCGCTCTGTCTTGTTTGGATCGCACTAGCCTCTAGCGGTAGTGGATCCTTCTGATCTGAGTTCCTGGATTGTAAGCTGGAGCAGCAGTTGCTACCGGCTACCTCATCTGTCTGTCGTGTTTGGATCGCACGGGCCCCTAGCGGTAGCGGCTGTGGATCCTTCTGATCTGCTATCCTGTTCCTGTACCTGGATCACACTTGCTCTGGCGGAAAGAGCAGTGGATCTTTCCTATCCTGTTTCCCGTCCGTTTGTCTGTCTTGTCTGATACGAACGCTTGCTGCAGGCTCGGTGAGGTGACCGTTAAGCAAGCGCTCACGTCCTCTGTTTCGTGTTTGTCTGTCGGTGGTTAGTTAAGCGTGCTTATCTCTGTTGCGCTGCGGAGATCGCGCTGTAAACGCGTTCGTTGTTGCGAATGAGTGCGGTGTTCGCGTTTAGCTAGCGTTTGTTATTTTCTTTATCCTCTGAGTGTGGTTTGCTGTGCCTTTGCTCCTCTCGTGCTCTGTCCTGCTCAGTCTGGTGTCACTATTTGGCAATCGCCATTCTTGCAATTGCGTTCCCACTTTGTTTCCGTCGTTGTGTGTTCACCGTTGCTGGGTGGCGACTAGTTTGGTGGACACACATTGATTCTGTCTCTATGCTTTCTCTCTCTTTAGGGGCTATCTTGCCTTGCGTTGCTGCTTTTCATACAATTTCCATCTGGCATTTGTGGCAGCGCAGAGGGTTTATTTCTCTGCACTCCATAGCTCCATCTGCCGGTGGGAATTCCCCTCTACTGGTGCTTGCACCAAAAGCTGGGTTCTAGTATTTTGACACACTTGTGGAGGACTTCTGCAGTGTCAGCACACATCTTTTGCGCTGACCACGGAGATATCCCACAATGGTTACACTTCCCCCTCCCGAGGTGAGTACCCCCGCAGGGAAAATTTTTTTTGTTACAGGTTCTCTTTAAATATCCATGTAAAGATGACATATTTCTTTCTTTTTTTATTATAAGCTTGTAAACAGTGATGGATGCAAAATGGAAAAAAATTAACTTTTATTTCCAAATAAAATATTGTCTCCATACATTGTAATAGGGACATAATTTAAACTGTGTAATACCTAGGACTATTAGGCAAATACAATACGTGGGTTTTAATTATGGAGGCATGTTCCTGAGTTTTCTCACAGGAGATATTTTTATATCTTAAAAGAAAAAAAAGACAAAAAACAAACAAACATTTAAGCCCCCTGCAAAGAAGAGAACACTGAACATAAGTTTGATATTGCTTGTGTTGCCCTTTTTTAATTCTTAGGTGGTGAGGTGACAATGTTTCCTTAATTGATCAAATGAACACACTGTTACTTTCTGGATGATCCTCGTGCTTTCTGGATGATCTTCATGTTTATTTCTTTTTTATATATTTAAAATAAAAACAGTAGCTATTAGCTGCATATACAGTGTGATGGCCAAGAACATAGCACAGAAGTACCATGTCAAACATTACATATGGCCCAATAGGATGCTCAGTAGAGGATCTTAAGACCTTTTAACAGCCTCTGTAATTGCATATATGGTAAAATTATGAACCCTACATGGACAACAATACATTTTACAAAACAGCTGAATTTTGAGGAAATCCTTTGTCTTACAAAGATTTCAGCAAAGACAAATTCTCTGAAATGGAAGCCCCTCCACTGCTTCATTAATTATGACCCCACAGAAGAGGGCAACATGGCGACATACTGCCCCCCCCCCCCCCCCACACACACACACACACACCAGAGTTTTGTCCTTACAACTACCCACCAGGGTACCCACTTATTGCAATGAAGGATCATGGTGAGCTCTGATTGCCTTGAATTTAGTTGAATCAGATTAGCTCCCCACTTATGTGTATAGAAGTCTCCTAAGAGACCTCATACACATTGGCACAGTGTGTGAAAATTCAGAGCCTATAAGAAAACACAGAGGGTTGTAATATTTTATTATGAACTCTTCAAGTTTCTTCTCCATGTCCAGAGGATAATAGAGGATAAGATGGCAACAAGCTTTTCGCTGAGCAGATCTCAAAAGTTAACTGAAAGTAGTGTTCCGTTTATGATCAATCGAGATGGCCCAAATGGTTCGCCGGCGAAAGGAAACCGGCAAACTTCCGGCGTTCGCGATCACTGAGAACTGCGAACTGTTCCAGAAGTTTGATTTGTCCCCATAGTGCATTATGAGGGTCAACTTTGACCCTCTACATCACAGTCAGCAGGCACATTGTAGCAATCAGGCTACACTCCCTCTTGGAGCCCCCCCACTTATAAACGGCAGGCAGCGTCAGGCATTTGACTCACTCGTGTGCCTGCAGTAATTAGAGAAGGGAAAGCTGCTGTGCAGAGACATTAGGGAAAGCTTAGTTAGGCTCTTGTAGGCTTCTTAGGAGCAACTTGCTGATTCTTATTGCTAAGAAAGCACCCCTCAACAGCTCTTTTGAGAGCTAATCTTGTTCTTGTGATCTATTTTTTTTTTGTATGTGTGTCCCACTGACACTTGTGTTGCATAGACAGCCTTGGTAATTCGTGCTGTGCCACTACCAGGCCCAGCACATTCATTGACTACCTGTGTGTGTGACAGGTGCACATTGTAATACCCATCACTGCATATACCTACCTGTTCACTTCAGTGCACCCACCTACCTATGTGAGTGCACGCAGTGTCACTGTGCCTGTCCGGTACCTGTCTGTGTGTGACAGGTGCACATTGCAATACCCATCACTGCATATACCTACCTGGTATTCACTTCAGTGAACCCAGCCACCTACGTGAGCGCATGCACTGTCACTGTGCCTTTCTGGTACCTGTCTGTGTGTGACAGGTGCACATTGCAATATCCATCCCTGCATATACCTACCGGTTGTTCAGTGCACCCACCTACCTATGTGAGCGCACACAGTGTCACTGTGCCTGTCCGGTACCTGTGTGTGTGACAGGTGCACATTGTAATACTCATCACTGCACATACCTACCTGTTGTTCACTTCAGTGCACACACCTACCTACGTGAGTGCACGTAGTGTCACTGTGCCTGTCCAGTACCTGTCTGTGTGTGACAGGTGCACATTGTAATACCCATCACTGCATATACCTACCTGTTGTTCAGTGCACCCACCTACCTACGTGCCCCACTAATTACACTTCCCGATTGATGTATACTAATTGGAGGCCTAAAGTGCTTTAAAACATCTTGCATGTGTATACATCAATCAGGGAGTGTAATTAGAGTTCTGCTTCACACTGACACACCAAACCCACTGTGTAAAGCACCGCACACAGCTATTTGTGTAGTGACGGCCGTGCTGGACTACTGCGCACCATGGTGAGAGTGCAGGCCATGGCGGTTTTCAAGCCCATATGGTTGCCAGGCTAAGGTAGCTCAATGAGAGAACAGTGACTGTCCATCTGATCGAATTTGGTCTGTCCACGATGAAGCAATGACCTTATTATCTTGGGTGTGCCCCCACCCCGAGACACTCATATAGCCGGCGGTCATTGCTTCATGTGATACGCAAGCCCCTTCACCGCGGCAAGGTAACGATCACGAAGGGGAATTGACACATGTGCATGCTTTTTGTTTTGTTGTTGCAGCTGCAGTGCAGCCAGAAAAATTAGGTAGGCATGTACATGCACCAGAAAAATTATTATAGTGGCTGCTGCTATAAGCGGCCTTAAAAATTCAGGAATACGCCTGGAGTCCTGGACCCTGTTGGTGGTGGTGGAGAAGGCAGTCAAGCGGCCTGCAGGCAGAGATGCTGTGTGTGGGGACTGACTTAGTGTTTGGGCAGGCCTGACCATGCTTTGCAGACCAGGCATCCATGGTCAGATGGACCCTTGACCCAACGCTGTGTGCCAAAGATGTCACCACTTGCCTTTCAACATCACGGTACAGTTCAGGTATCACCTTTTTTGAGAAATAATTGCGGCCTGGTATCTTCCACTGCGGTGTGTGGCTTTGCTTTTGTGTGCTGTTTTTCCTCAGGTGGTCATCCCATTGCAGTTTGTGCTTTGTAATCATGTGCCTTCGTAAGGTAGTTGTCCCTACGCGGGTCTTGGTCTTTCCACAGCTCAATTTTCGGTGGCAGAGAGTACAGAAGGCATTGCTCTCATCTGAGGCAGACACGCAAAAAATTTCCACACTGCTGAGCCCTGTGATGATGGCACTTTGGTGATGGCTGCCGACGGAGTCTTAAGTGGGGTGCCAGAATCAGAGAAGGAGGAAGCTGAGAAAAATGATGTGTTCTGTGTTAAATAGTCAACTGCGTCCTGACAATATTGGGGCTTGATGGCACGTGCCTTCTTCTGAACACTGTACTTTGGTCGAGGGCCGCACAAAATCACGACAGCGTGACCTCAAACAGACCTGCCAGGTGGCCTGCCTCTTGTTTTGTCCATATTGGGGGGTGATGAAGTGAAAGGTATGCACTGACTTGACTAATGCAATGTACGGCTACACAGGTGCAGTGAACAGGTTGCAGTGACTGGTATTACAAATGTGCAGCTGTCACACACACACAGGTACCATGAACAGGTGCAGTGACTGGTGGTATGCAATTCTGTGTACGTAGGAAGGTAGGTGCACTAAACAGGTGGGTATGCAGTGATTTGTATTACAAATGTGCAGCTGTCACACACACAGGCACCGTGAACAGTGGGGTGCCAGAGTCAGAGCAGGAGGAGGAAGATATGTCAAACTTCCATGCGGAAGCTGAGAAAGATGAGGTGTTCTGTGGTAAATAGTCAACTACGTCATGACAATATTGGGGGTTGATGGCACGTGCCTTCTTCTGAACACTGTACTTTGGTCGAGGGCTGCACGAAATCACGTCAGCGCGACCTCGAACAGACCTGCCAGGTGGCCTGCCTCTGGCTCTGCCTCTTGTTTTGTCCATATTGGGGGGGATGAAGTGAAAGGTATGCACTGACTTGACTAATACAATGTACGGTTACACAGGTGCAGTGAACAGTTTGCAGTGACTGCTGGTATAACAATGTGTGGTTACACAGGTGCAGTAAACAGGTTGCAGTGACTGCTGGTACAACAATGTGCAGTTACACAGGTGCAGTGAACAGGTTGCAGTGACTGCTGGTACAACAATGTGTGGTTACACAGGTGCAGTGAACAGGTTGCAGTGACTGCTGGTACAACAATGTGCGGTTACACAGGGGCAGTTAACAGGTATGCACAGACTGGTATATAAAACAGCGTGCAGTCACACAGGTGCAGTGAACAGGTATGCAGTGACTGGTATTACAAATGTGCAGCTGTCACACACACACAGGTACTGTGAACAGGTGCAGTGACTGGTGGTATATAACACTGCATGCGCTCACGTAGGTAGGTAGGTGCACTGAACAGGTGGGTATGCAGTGATTGGTATTACAAATGTGCAGCTGTCACACACACAGGTAGTCACTGAATGTGCTGGGCCTGGCAGTGGCACAGTAGGAATTACCAAGACTGACAGGGCTGTATATGCAACACAAGTGTCTGTGGGACACACACACAAAAAAAAATAGATCACAAGAACATTAGCTCTCAAAAGAGCTGTTGAGGATGAGGAGTGCTTTTTAGCAATAAGTATCAGCAAGAAGGAGCAACCTAACAAGCCTAACACAAGAGCCTAACTAAGCTTTCCCTATGGCAGCAGGTTCTCTCCCTTCTCTAATAACTGCAGCCACATGAGTGAGTGAAATGGCTGACACTGCCTGCGTTTTATAAGGAGGGGGGGGGGCTCCAGGAGGGAGCGTAGCCTGATTGGCTACCCTGTGCCTGCTGACTGTGATGTAGAGGGTCAAAGTTGACCCTAATGATGTAGTATAGGGGGCGGGTCGAACTCGCATATAGTTTGCGTTCGATAGCAAACGCAAACCAGCGAAGTTTGCGCAAATAAGGTTGCGTGCGAACCGTTCGGGCCATCTCTACCTATTGCTACGCCACTGATTACAAACCTGCTACTCGTTGTTTTGTGAATAACGTCACATAATGTGACTGTTAATGTAATTGTATTTCTGTATTAAGCTTGGTCATTTTTTGTGACATGATGTAAAACAGGTAGCAATGAGCAAACACTTTATAATGTGTGCTTGGGTACCATTGGCCTTTTCATCTTTGTTCCAGTTAAAGGCACCATCTATCACATAGGAGAACAGAGTTTGAATCCTTACTGAAGAACTGATACCCATCCACCAATGAGACCTTGGTTAAGACTCTTGTTCTAGGGTGGCCTACTGAGTGTGCCCTAAGGGGATGCAGCTCACAAACACTGTAAGTCTGACAGGAGAAGGTGCTATTGAAATGTTAGCATTGTATTTATATTTCTGCTTGAAACTTATAAAGCCTTACCTTCTTGTACCAGGGAAAAAGAGGTGTACTGTTGAAAATGTCTTCCATTATAAGAGGAACAATGTGGATGTTGTTCAAAGATGATAGGGTTGGGTAATGTCTTAGTATCACTTCCTCATTATCTTGTGAAGCCGTATGGTTTATTCCCTTCATAAAAAAGAAAACGTGTCTGTCAGGATAGACTCGTGCTGCTGACTCAAGAGCACATAATACCAGGGATGGAAGGTGCATTCTGTCACTGGTCTCCAGAAATATAATGCTATCACCACGTCTCAGGATATCTTCTGGGGTTTCTGTAGTAGTTGTTCCTGCAGATGGTGTAATACTTTTATGGGCCGACGTTAAGTTTATATTGAAAAGAACATGCCTTATATTTTCTATAAAGAAATTGGAAAAGTAAGTGTTGTGGCTGCTTTTGTATACAACATTATACAGAAATCCAACAGCTGACACAATCAAAAGGAATGAAATAATCTTCAAGCCTTTTATCATCCTTATTTCAAGTAAACTTTAACCTGTAAAAGAAAAGGAAATGAAACAAAAAAAAACATAAATTATATGAAGAACAATTTTATTTCAGATTTTAAATATAAAAAAAATTTGAAAATATCTTGATAATATGTAATCTGCAATATATTTCCATGAAAGCAGATCTGACGTCATCCTGAAAAATGTTAGATACTCACCTATGGAGAGTGAAGGTTCTGGATTCCATGGTGCATGGGGATCAAACTCAAAAACAACATGGGCGGAAATTGAACACACGGGGACCAATTTGCGAGCCAACCTTAATATCTATTGGCCACCTCCCTCCCTTATAAAGTTTCCTGTTGTCTGATGCCACTCCTCCCTCCCCTATACAGGTCCCTGGTGTTCAGTGGTTCTCCTCTTGCCCCTATGCAGTTCTATAGTGTCTAATACCTCCTACCTCCCTTATACAGTTCCCTGATGTTTAGTAATCCTCCCTCCCTCCCTCCCCTATACAGTTCCCTGATGTCTAGTGACCCCCCCCCCAATACAGTTCCCTTGTATCTAGTGAACCCCCTCCCGCCCTTATACAGTTTCCTGATGTCTGATCCCCCCCCCCCTCCCTCTCCCATATGGTTTAACTGGTGATCTAGGGCTTCACCTTCAATATAGCCTCCCTTGTGGTCTAGAGTGGGTTCCCTGACGAAGTTTGCAGTGGGCAGATGCAATGTGTAGGTGGGCGGGATCACATCCTGCTCTGCATCCTAAGCGCTCCTCTCAGCTGTACTGGCTGGCCAGAAAGGATTCCCGGTGGAACCCGATTTAATTGTTAGCACCAGGCCCCGGCTGAGGGAAATCCACCAGACACTGACACTGAAATTATCAAAGATTTATTTGCGACCTAACGGTGATCACTGTCAGATTCAATCAACCTGTAACACTTTAACAACACAATACACCTCCCTTGCACATCACAGGTCAAAATATACAATTCACAATTTTTCACAGATGGTGCACCGGTAAATGCTGCGGAATAAAAAGGTTAAGTTACATACAAATTATATAAGAAATTTGAGTTACAAAGGTCTTTTTGTACAATAATTAATCACTTTACAGCATGTTTACATCATAGTACCACTGTTGGGGCGTGGGCTGGGGAAGGGGATGGTCTACTGAGCAATTTCAGTTCCTAAACATTTATCAGTCCCTTGCAACCAAGTCCAAGCTGTATTGCTCAGCAAAACCTTGGGGAACTCGTGACAGTTCTTAAGATGGTACTGTATAGTTGCACAGTTCGTTCGTTGATCCCAAAAAGGATGTTCACCTTGCTCAAAGATCTCCTAGACTCTTTACCCTTGATAATTTTCCACAAACCCACTTTACACTTAACACACCTGTCTGGATAGGGCCTCCCAAAATAACAAACAAAATAAATTATAAATCAAATAAACAAAAAGGTTAGGGAAATAAAAGTAAATAAAAGATAAAGTGACCAATGCACCCAGCTATGCTACCCAAATCACTCTCCCACAATATAACTCTCTTTTAGCACACCTTGACTTTTAGGCTAATTTAGAGTTGATGCAAAACTTGTACTCCAAGTAAGTTAACTCTGTATCTTGGTCAGATGACAGTTCACTTCATACTGTAGCACACTTTAGTATCACAAGACGCAATGCAACTCCTCCTTTTTCACTTATCTTCTTTTAATACTGAAAGGTTCTCTTTTACTCTCACGGCCTTAGTAAGTTCTGGTTTCTTTAGGACCGTGTACTTAAGTAATATGCATAAATCACACTTTGGTTCACTTCTTGTATCAAACTCTCAGTAACACTTCAGAACATAGCACAGAAGAGTACTTGAACTTTAACTCTTGACTTGAAACTGACTTGACAGGAACAATTTCTCTATAAAAGGACTTAATGCAAGCAGGGGGCTGTATCAGCTTTGAAGGGTACTTATGGAGGCTGTTAATGTCTCTTAGTGACAGCAAGGCCTTTACTCTCAATACGCTTTATATAAGCAGCAGAAGATTTCTTCACTTTAGCTGGGCAGCTCTATCTTGCATCAACAATTGTATCATCAACACAAGGTCTCTGTATCTTTAAAGCTTTTTCACACAAACAGTCTCTAGTAACAGTACTTTGAACAGAACTGGCCTCTCCAGGTTCTCCAGGTTCTGGGTTGCTATATTTCTATCTCAGCAAGCCTCCGCTGGACACTGGCTACTAACTGAACACACACTGTAACTTGATGTTGGCTCTCAGGCCTAATACTCATCTTGCTGCCGGGGTCCTTTCTGTCCGGACTAGCTCAGATGGACTCTGTGCAAGCTGCCTCTGGTATCCGGTCACTGTCTGGCCTGGTTGCCTCTGCCTTACTTGCTCCACTGTAGTCTCTGTGTTGCTGCCAGGTCCCCTCTTAGTCTCCGGGGTGACTGCTGCGGCCTTCTCTCTGCTCGTGGCCTCCTTTCCTGCTCCTCACTGCTGTTACTGTCTCCTTAGTTCCGCACTGCTCTCTTTGCTCTCTGGCACGCTCTGGCGAGTTCCCTCCAGCTACACCCTTCTAGCTCTGCCCCTCCGCGTCTGCGCTGTAGCCTCCTCTCCTCTCCCATGCACCATTTTGGTTTCACAGACAAACATCTAAGGTGAAACTTAGCCTTAGGTGCTAAAGTTACCTCACACAGAGAAATACATTAGCAAAACTTTTGGCACCCTCTTTTAGGTATATTTAACGCTCCCCGCCATCATCTTGTGGCTAGGTTGAGAGGTCTACTACAGCCGCATCCAAAGAGGCTGAAAGTAGGAGTGACCTGATTGACAAACGCTGGATTGGTGAGAGACTTGACGCAATGGGCTCTATTCACAAAACTTCTCATAAATTACTAATGTATCACATAATTGATAAAAAGAACCTTTCAGCACATTTACAAGCAAAATAATCACTTAAAGTAAGTTGTTCCTGATTAACTTCATTTCAATATTACTTTTCTTACCTTAATTATATTATATTTTTGCTCTTTGGACACTTAAAAATGTAACATAGATAAGGTGAAAACAGGGGAAAACTTGCCCATTCCTATTTTTTTTATAATATGTGGATTGTTTGTTGACTACCTGCATCCTGTTAAATATGGACACCATGTATACTAGTGAAGAAAAAAGCAAATAAGAACAGGCCACAATCGGTACTGATACAAAAAAGTTGCAGAGAGCTTTTATTCATCTTATGCTCAAATCATTACTCCAATACTGATAAAGTCACTAAAAACATGTTTGGCCGGAAGTGTGTACTTAGGTCTGACATCCTTGCACAGCTGGCAGGCCCGCAATCCACCCACTCTATTATCAGCAAGGGCTCCAGTGATGTCGCATGCCGCACCATCCTTAGCTCCACCCAACTATGCATTTCACCCCATCACAGGGTTTTGTGAGGGTGTGGCTTGACTCAAGGGACCTATGGTTTTATTTCTTCCTTGCCTAATCATCGATCACTTCCTAAAATAGCTCAACAGCACCATCTTTGCTGCTGGCAAATTTGACCATTCAATAGTTTAATTTGACAATTCAACAGTTGACATGTATGTCATAGTACGCCATGTCCTCAGTCCACCACTTTTAAGTTGTGTAACAATATGTGTGAATGGGCCCTTCTGGCGGCTTGCCCATAGATTGTAAGCCTTTGGTAGGGTCCTTCCTTCCCTAGTGTATTCTACATAATCGTGTGCTACTTTCCTATGACTGCCTCATACTTGTATTACTGGGCCTACCTAACCAGCCCAAAATCATGTATTTTGTACCCTGTTTGCCTTGTATAGCTTTGTCCTATGTTGTTAACCATGTTATGTCTCTCATCCTTTGTATCATTTTATGTATTTATTGTCCAGTTCAGGATAATATGTTAGCGTTTTATAAATACAATAAATAATAATAATAGAGAAAATATTGTTTCTATATCTTTTGTTTTCACATATATATCGTGCTACCAAGATTATACCTTGCATAAAAGATAACATTTCCAGTTCAATTAGCAGAAGCTGCACATGTATGCTAGATATAGCAGTATTGTATATTTCACTGGATAGGGCTGTATTTGACAATGTGACGACAGGGAGGGATGGGTTCAAAATACACATATCAAAATTGTACTTAGGGGATACTATTTCTATCTTCTTACGCATACAGAGCCAGATTCCATCCATGCTGCAATATATTATTATTATACATGGTTGCGAGACTCACGGACATCCTCCTCACCACAGGACCAGTTCCTTCACTGAGATTTTCTCATTTAAATGTATAAACTGATGTCCCTATCAGTGCTGCTTGGATCCCTCTTTTCAAAATCCGGATCCGATTTGGGTCGGATATCCGAGTTCAAAATTTTCCGATCCGAATCTGAATCGGATATCCGACCCTAGTATCTGGCGTATTTGGATATCCGGATATAAAACCGGAAGTGGCCTTTAAATTGCAGTTGGCGAGTGCCACATGACACCTGACAGTCAGACAGCAGAGAAGAAGACACTAGTGCACACTAACTGTCACACTGGCACTGCTCACAGCACAGCAGTTCTGTAGAAAGCTAACACAGTAGTACTACTACTCTAACAACTACTAGCCCACTGACTGCAGTACTACAATACTAACTACAGAATAACACAGTAGTCCTATCCCCTAATCCCTAACCTAACCTATTCCTAAGGCTAATAGCTGGCCAGGAGGCAGCAGCTGGCCTGGTCTGTGCACAGCACACACACAGACACATAGCAGCTGCCTGCAGCACACACTCTGATTGTCACACAAGTGACATCAAGGTAATTAATGATTTAACAATAGTGTAGTGATAGTGAAGGGGTTAATCACTGAACAGCTTTCGGTTTATTACTGCTAGGCCCAGCAGCACTGGAGCACACACTCTGGCTGTCACACTATGACATCAATCAAGTTAATTAACGATTTAACAATAGTGTAGTGATAGTAGTGAAGGGGTTAATCACAGAACAGCTTTAGGTTTATAACTGTGTGCAGCCCTTGGTAGGCCACCAGCACTGGAGCATGTCTCTCAGTGAGCATTCAGCAAGCTAAGACAATATGTCTCATCATGGCAGCCCTCCTTTTTATACAGGGGGGCTGGCCAGTGTTTCTTTCTGTGATTGGGTGCCAGGGTTTAGGCTGGGAGCCCTCTGATTGGCTCAATGAGGTCAGGTGGGGCTGGCCAGGGTTCCTTTCTGTGATTGGTTGCTAGGGCTTCTGCTGGGAGCCCTCTGATTGGCTCCAGGACGTCATCTCCTTAGTAACAGTATTTCGGATCCGGATATCCGCATTATCCGCGGATATCCGGGTTATGCGGCCAAATATCCGCAGATAGCTAGCCAGATTTGGGCCGAAGTATCCGGAATCCGAATCCGGTCGGATAGCGTAAAAAAGTTCAGATATCCGGGTTACCCGGATATCCGGAATCGGATGAGCAGCCCTAGTCCCTATATACATACCCATCCAGGCTGGCTGAACATCATCACTGGGCATATACAGTATAGTAGAAGCTATTATTAACATAAGGCGGGCTTACTTCTTCTAGTCACAAGGGGGTAGAGAAAAAACAGAAGCCAATAAAACTTGATATATTATGTCAGTCTTTCTCAATCACACCTACCCCACCCCTACTGTGCCTGAAACCATTCCCATTTTTCCTCCTTTTCTTACCCCTAGGAAATGGCCTTCCTCACCCTATATAGACTGAGTCTATATTCGTATTCAAACCCTGTGGGAACTGGCATCCACGGCAGTAAATTCACAAAGTCTCCATCCTTCAAAGATGTTTATCAATGTTCTCACCTCTCCTTGAACTAAAAGATAACAAACCCTTAACCTCATGTACCTGCTGGTACTGCTCAGCTACAGGGCCCCTTACTTTATCTGGATCTTAATTTGTTATTTCATTTATATGCTCCAAGGTACGGGACCTCACATGCCTCTTTGATTACTCAACATATTTTAAACCACATGGACATGTGATCGATCATTTAAAATGGACATCAAGATGGAGTCTTTTGTAAGCCAAATGAATATGAAAAAAGTGTAAAACATTATCCAAAGGTCAATTTTCCATACTCATCATTCTTGATCTGTCATCAGCATTCGATACGGTCGACCACACCTTACTCTTACAAATACTTTCAAATGTCGGAATATAGGGCCTTGCTCTCACATGGTTATCTTCCTACCTCTCTGGAAATTCCTTCACAGTCTCCTACTCAGATCAGATCTCTTCTCCTCATGCTTTGTCTGTTGGGGTTTCTCAAGGCTCTGTCCTTGGTCCCCTCCTCTTTTCCATCTACATGCACAGTCTTGGTGACTTAATCAACTCATTCAGGTTTCAATACCACCTGTATGCAGGCGATACGCAACTGTACCTCTCGGACCCAGACCTTAACTCCCTCCTCAAACGTGTATCCTTTCATGTCCTCTCGCTTCCTAAAACTTTGCATGAGTAAAACAGAACTAATAATTTTCCCACTGTCTCTGGCCACCTCTCTGCTTGAAGTAACTATAAATGTTAATAACACTCCCATAACTTCAGTTCCCAAAAGCACGGTGTTTGGGGGTAAAATTCGACTCTTCTCTCTCTTTTACTCCTCATCTTAACTCCATAACCAGCTCCTGCCATCTCCAACTCAAAAACAAATCTTGCATCCGTCCCTTTCTCACTCAAGACACAACCAAAATGTTAATACATGCTCTTATAATTTCTCGTCTGGACTACTGCAACGTACTACTTTGTGGACTACCGTCTAACAAACTGGCCCCGCTCCAGTTGGTACTGAACTCAGCTGCTAGTCTCATTCATCTTTCGTCTCTGTCTTCCTCTGCTGACCCTCTCTGTCAAGCTCTTCACTGGCTGCCAATTAACCAGAGGATCCAGTTCAAACTCCTAACCCTAACCTACAAAGCTCTCCACAATCTCTCTCCCCAGTACATATCCTCACTAATTTCCAGATACAACCCCAATCGCAATCTCAGATCTGCACACGATCTTCTGTTGTCCTCCTCTAGAATCACCTCCTCACATTCACGCTTACAAGATTTTGCACGCGCTTCACTCCTTCTCTGGAATCCCCTCCCACAACACATCCGTCACTCGCCAACCTGTGTTACTTTTAAACGCTCTCTAAAAACTCATTTGTTCCGACAAGCATACGCTCTGCCTTAAGCTACTTCCCTTTGTCCTAAGACCAAATTGCACTCCTACTAGGTATCCTGAAAACACACTGCCTTTATATATGTTATCGTATACTACCCCTCCTCTAGTTTCCCCCCATTCCCTTTACATTAAGCTCGCAAGGGCAGGGCTCTCTCCCCCTTTTGTGTCTTGGAAATCATTATACATTTTATTCATCATGTTATTTTTATCACTGTCATTACCACTTCTGTATTTTGTATTCTGTATGTTGTTTCGTTTTTTGTATTTTGTCACTAATTATGTATCTTGTATATTAGAGTACACCATTGTCTGTATTATGTACCCCATGTTTGTTTCTTACTTTGTACAGCGCCACGGAATATGTTGGCGCTTTATAATTCAATAATAAGAATAAGAATACCTACCTCCATGACTACAACCCCACCAAAAAGCCTACTATGTTGAAGTTAAATTCCCATCAGCTTGCTCATAGGTGTAGCTCTTTTCCTGAGCACCATGTGGCTACAGAAGTCTGTGAAGCCTTCTTGATCACAGGACCGGCAGCATAACAATTGAAAGTCAGCAAACCAATCAACAAGATTTAATCCTGTTAAAATAAATTTAAAGTGGTTGGTGACCCTGACGTTTCCATGGAGATCCCCATTGGAGAGTGCGATTCGGTAAGTTATACCCAATCCTTTTCCGCCATTCCTCCGTCGGGAAGGAGGCAGGTGGACAGAGAGCTGCAGTAGCAGTGGGCTCCATTCTACTGTAAAGGAATGCATCCTGATCCTAATGAAGTTTACCCACCCGTGCTCTAGATCATTGCAATAGAGATAAGATTAATGTACATGAGCAAGAACACTTCTGGCAGTCTCACAAGGAGTTCTTTGAACTTTGGGTGGTTTTGCAAATTGCATAGAAGTCAATGGCACTGACTTTAGCAGTTAATAGCAAAGCCCCCCAAATACATCCTATAATAACCACATTTGCTAGGTATGTTAAAGCGAACAGTGGGTACAATGGGATTTGTATTCCAGAAAAAATGTGTATGTTATCGAAAAACTGTTTATAAATTTATGATAGGAAAAATGTTTTTTAACCAGTCCAGAACCATAGGCTTATCCTTCCCCCCCTCCTTCAGCCTATGAGAGGGGATCGTGATCGGAGCCTCTCCAGGGGACAGCCAAGTGACACGGCTGTCCCCAGTACAGCACTGCAGTAGATTGCAGTGCTGTACAATGTAAATAGACAGCGGGTTTGCCATCTAACAGTTTGCTAGCGGCGATTGTCGCTGGTAGACTGGTGACAGAGCCGAGCTCCGTCACTGAAGCATCGTCGCGCACGATCCCCTGTAAGACCCCACCCCAGGACTTGGCGCCTTTCGGTGTTAGGTGTTCCTGGGGCTGCAACCTTACTGGTGCCTATTGGCGTAGGCGGTGGGAAGGGGTTAAATGTGGTTAAATTACAGAAAAATGTATATACCCATAAGTAGTGAGAATTAAATAATCATAAAAAGCTGTGGATTTCACGGGGCAAAGTGGCAATTGTGTGTGTCTGTAGGTGGCTTTGTGTGTGTGTGTGTCTGTGAGTGTGTCTGTGTGTGGCTGTATCTGTGTCTGTAAATAGCTGTCTGTGTGGCTGGCTGGCTGTGTCTGTGTCTGTCTGTGTGTGGCTGTGTCTTTGTCTGTGAGTAGCTGTGTGTGTGGCTGGCTATGTGCGTGTTTGTATGTCTGTGTCTCTGTCTGTGTCTGTTGCTTTGTATACATATGCTTGATATCTCTCTTTTTCTCCCTCTCTGTGTGCCTGCCATATATTTCTCTCTGTATAGAATCCCCTTAAATCAAACAGCTCATATCTCTCAATTTTACATTGATGCCTCCATTGCAATCTCCAGTAACACTTCACTTAACAATTGCAAGGTGATAATTCCTCACACACTTTACAGTTGTTATCACTTGCATTCCTCTCTGTAAATTAACAACTGGGCCCATATGCAATTCACTTTTTCACCTGAGTTTTCTCCTAGGTGATAATTTTAAACTTGTCAATAAAATGCCTTTTAAGCCACCAGAAAGCAAGAAAATACTCAACATAATTTTGAATGTACCTCTTTACCTACTTTTTGGTACTTTTTTAGTTGAAAAGTGATGGAAAGTTATTTTAAATTGAAGATGAAAAATAATCTCCTAGGAGAAAACTCTAGTGAAAAAGTGAATTGCATATGGCCCCCTGTCTTTAACTTTAGGATTCAGTTATTAATTTAGGGATTCACACATTAACTTAAGGAATCACTCCTTAACTTAAGGACATGATCCTTATTTTAAGGATTGTATGAGGTAGATTACTTAGTGAATTCTAAATGACCCAAATTAACCTTGGGGATAACATTAACAGCTCAGAACCCTTATTAAAGACTGGAGGTAAGCTTAGTGAATTGTGGCCACTATTCACTTGACAGTTTAACAGCTATTATTTACTACAATGCAACGAGGTTCATAGACAGAAAATGCATGATCCTCACATCACACTGTGGGAGGGGTTTCACCACAAGATCAGCAATACAGATGTCCCTGATGATCTACTCGAGAAAATATATCTAATGGAAAAGGGGGAATCCCCTATCGGCGCTATTGATTGGGAAACAGTTCAATCCTGGGTTAAAGTTCCTCTTTTAGTGCAAATGGAGCACTAGAGTTGCTGCAGATTTGTCTGCCCTCTTCTTCTGTCAAATATCCCACAATGATACTATGTTTACAAATAGGTAAAAAGTACATATGACACAGCAATGTAAACTGTAGTCTTTACTTAAGGGCATACATGACCAATACAACTACTAGTGGCATAGCTAAGGAGCTGTGGGCCCCAGTGCAAGCTTTACATTGGTCCTCCCAAGCACTCTATACATAACCATTCATACAGCACACCAAAACCTGCCAAGGTCCACACCGTGTCAGAGGTGCAAGAAGAGGATGAGGAACTGTTTGTTAATGATTACTACTATTCAAAGCATCTATAGAAGTGATTTTTACCAGCATTGAACCAATAAAGAGTTAATACTGCAGTTGAGGGAGGGCCCCTCGGGTCCAATAGCTCCGGGGCAGTCATCATCTCGGCACCCCCTATTGCTACACCACTGACAACTATCTTCTATGGAATTGACATGCTAAATTGCTGCTATTATTATAATCATCATTTTATATTTTTCTTCTGTTGTGCACTCTTTACATTTGGATGAATGTAACTTTGGTTCCCAATTCTAAAGAAGAGAATAAACTGGACACTTTTGTGTGCTCAAGAAGACATTTTATCATTCTGAGTAATATATGTAGTTCTAAGGTAGCCATACATTACTCGATTTTCCATGGAGCGATTGATTGATTGACTTTATTGGGTGATCAACTACAGTGTGGTTGGTGGAAAGTCAATCAACTAGTAGCCCACACACTACAAGCGAGATCCTATGTGATTATGCTTTACTAATCCAGCTGCCTGATGTTGTGCCTCCATGGTCTGAAACCCAAAATAAGATTCTTTTTTTTTTTTTTTTTTTTTTTTCTTCAAACTCAGCTTTCCCCACCGGGTTATATCCTGATTGTCTTAAGGCAAAAGCCTTATATGTCAGGTACTGTTTGCGTCATTGTTTGAGAAAAAAGGATATAACTCAGTACCATTACAAAAATTAGTGAATGATTAACCCGCACCTCCCCTTATACCACCACCCCCCTCCCCATACAACCCCATACACCCAATATTCATAATCCAACCATACTTCACATTCATACCCCAAGTAGGCTAGGTTATATTAGGCCACAGTCACAATGGACCCTTATGCCATTTTGTCTCGGTATTTCGGCTAATCGCCAGTGTCCCTCCTCCCTAACCAGGCCCGTTTCTACAGGCGTGCGGACAGTGCCACAGCACGGGGCGCAGTGCAGCCCTGAGGAGAAGGGGGCGCAGGCAGAAGGACGGGACTGACAGAGAGAGGGTGAAGAGGTAGGAGAAGCAGCGCTGCGATCACCTCTCTGTCTCCACTGACTCCTCCTGGGCTTCCTGTTGCCATGGCTGCCAGCAACAAGTAATCATCACGTGGTGACACCGACTTCCTGCAGCGGCATTGCAGCAGCCATCAGGGCACTGAAGCAGTCAGCTTGCTGCTGATGTGTTCCTGGCTGAGTGTGGGGGACTGGGGAGGAGAAGTAACTGACAGGCAGCTGAGGCTCTGCTGGGGTCCCAAGCCATCATGACAACAAGTAGCTGTCCCAAACTGGGACACTTAGGAGAGGTTTCCTGGCCGCCATAAGCCCCGCCCCCAATCGCGGAAGCCCCGCCCCCACATGGGACATGGATGATAGGGTGGCTGGCGAATGTGAGCCCTGCCATCCACATGCAGGAAAGGCCATCTGTAGCCCCTGGAAGCTGATTTAGGAGCAGTGCCTGGAAGGTGGAAGTGTACCTGTCCTGGAGGAAGCCCCATATCATCTCCAGAGGAAACCCCGCCCCCTGGGGAGAGGTCACCCCAGCCTCCTGTACACTAAGGAGTGCTCGTCTGACAGGAGGAAGACCAGCCTGGAGGAAGCCTTGCCCCCTTAGGACAGTAGAGGAATGGACACCTGCAATCAGAATAGTAAGTATAAATCTACCTGCCCCCACTGTCTTCAACTACCTTTCCCCTCCCCCCACTAGCTCCAACTACCTTTCCCCTCCCCCCACTAGCTCCAGTGACCTCCTGCCCCCTCCAGTAGCCCCAGTGACCTTCTGCCCCCCTACCCCCCCCCCCCCCCCCCCCCGCTGCAGTGACCTTCTCCCTCCCCCTGCTAGCCCAAGTGAACTTCTTCCTGCCCCTGCTAGCCCCAGTGACCTCATCCCTCCCCCCATTAGCTCCAGTGGCTTTTTGCCTACCCCCAGTAGCCCCAGTGACCTCCTCCCTCCCCCCTCCCAGTAGCTCCAGTGATCTCCTCTCTCCCCCACTATCCCCAGTGACCATCTGCCTCCCCCTCTATCCCCAGTGACCTCCCCCCCTCCCCCAGTAGCCTCAGTGACCTTCTGCCACCTCCCAATAGCCCCATTGACCTCTTCCCTCCCCATCTAGTCCCAGTGACCTTCTCCCTCCCAACACTAGCTCCAGTGACCTCTCCCCACACTAGCTCAAGTGACCTTCTGTGTCCCCTACTATCCTAAGTGACCTTCTCCCTCCCTCCCCACACTAGCTCCAGTGACTTTCTTCCTCCCCCCCACTAGCTTCATTGACCTCTGACGCTTTTCCTCCCGTTGTGGCCGCTCTCAGTGGGAAGAGGGGGGACGCTCCTCTTTGCTCTGGTCTGAGTAGTACTCTAATGATAATGCCTAGTACACACCATGCAATTTCCTGTCAGATTGACAATTGAATCGATAAAAAATTGATCAGAACAATGATCAGAAATCAGATCGGACCTGTTAGAAATTATTGATTCAACAGTCAATCTGACGGGAAATTGCATGGTGTGTACCAGGCATTATCTGCTGTATAATCTTCTGTGTATGATCTATGGCTTTGAAGCTGGAAGTGAGTAAAGGTAGCCATACACTGGTCGATTTGCCATCAGATCGACCAACAGATAGATCCCTCTCTGATCTATTGAATCTGATCAGAGAGGGATCGTATGGCTGCCTTTACTGCAAACAGATTGTGAATCAATTTGGGCCTGAAACCGATCACAATCTGTGAAGCTGACGCTGCCCCCCCTCCCCCCCATACATTACCTGATCCGGCCAGCGCGAGTCCCCTGATCTCCGCTGTCTTCTCCGCGCTCGGCTCCAGCTTCACTGTACTTCCTGTCCGGGGGTAGTTTAAACAGTAGAGGGCGCTTTACTGTTTAAACTTCCTGCCGGGACAGGAAGAAGTGAAGCCTGCCAGAGCCCAGCGGAGAAGGAGCAGCGGTGACAGCTGGGACACGCGCCGGTGGAGCAGGTAATGTATTGCTGCTACCGTTGGTCGTCGGACATTCGAACTCTGCTATCGACGCACTCCCGACCCGCCGGTGATCAAACGAAATCTTCCGCACGGACAGATCGACGGGAACGATCGGTTTTGAACGGAAATCGATCGTTTGGTCAGCATTTGTGCAACGATTTCACAGTCGATTCGATCACAGTGATCGAATCGGCTGTATATTGGCGGGAAAAATCGGTAAGTGTATGGGCCCCTTTAGTTTAGTTCCTGCTTAGACAAACTGCTATGTGATCTCCTGTGTTGGCTTAGTAGGTGCTATCTTTATTTCTGAACTCTACCTCTGTTTTGGCTGCCCCCTCCCCCCCCCCCAGTTGAAAATTGTAAAGGCCCATACCCAATACGCATTTTTTTACGGCAATTTTCACGACAACCATCAATTATTTTTTTTTTGCGACGAGCATTTCCACCGTCTTGAGATGTGGGTACAGGTGCGTGATTAACACAAATTACATTTGGTGATGTGCGGTGATAGCGACCACAACGGATTGGATATTTAAGATGCCCTACGACTCTCACATAAAGTACCATGACTGTTGGGGGGGGGGGGGGCGTATTTTTTGACACTCGCCCTGGGTGAAAATTATCCTAGAAACTGCACTGTCCCTAACCCGTACTTGATGGTCCCGCCTATATGACCGCAAGGGGGGAGTAACCCCTTAGGTTAGCCCAGATTTCTCTTAAAAATTTATATTGGTTTGAAGTAATTTCTGATGTCGGGGTATTTGATCTTTCGTATAAGTTTTCCATTCCCCTAAACCAATCTAAAAAAAGGAGGCGGCCCGGACTCTTCCAGTTTTTAGCTATTATTTTCCGGATATATAGGGTACCCACTGTTATCAAAAAAGTGCCTTCCTTAGTCTCCTCCTGTTCTGTTATACCAAAAATCGCATTAATTTTGGATATATTAAAGTTGGTGTGTACCCATTGTTTACCAAATTCTATAAATTCATCCCACAGGGGAGTGACAGATGGGCAGCTCCACCACATATGAACTTCTGATCCCCCAGTCAACCCGCATCGCCAGCATGTGGACCCCATCCTTGGATTACATTTTTTTGTCCTTTCGGGCGTTAGATACCATCTAGATACCACTTTATACTGCATCCACTGTAAATCTGAGTCCGGGCTACCCCATATAGCAGACCAAATAGCTGGCCATTTCTCCCCCAGGGGTGTATTTATGATATTCTCCCATTTTTTACAGTACAGAGGGAGATCACATTGGTCAATGGTTTTTAAGAAGTCGTATAATAGTGACATTATCTTAGGTGGTCTATTATTAAGTAGGAGAAGTTTCTCAAATAGATTCAAATCACTCCTAATAGGTGTATTTCTGTTCATATAACTTTTTATTTGGGTAAGCCACCAGGGTGTATTCTTTCCTTGTCCCCCCATCATACCAGTAATCCCCAGGGCTTTGTTTCCATAAATATGTACTAAACGGGTATCAATATTTACACCATTCTTGGAGAACCACAATGCTGAGGATGCGGGTGGAAAACCTGGATTATCTCTTAAGGAAGTCAGGAGGGAAAGACCACCCCCAGTTAGCCATTCCTTCATTAGGTTATATAGGACTCTCAGTGTGGGCTTTATTAAGGGATGGGATAATGTACTCCATAACCTGTGAATATACATAGGATGCCATGCAAATATCATATCCATATTTAATTCATTTTTTTCAAATAATGTCCATAATTTTTTACCTGAACTCGTAGAGTGTTCTATTTTCCAGTCCACTATTCTTGTTAAATGTATACACTTATAGTAAGATAAAATATCTGGGGCCGACATCCCACCCCTTGTTTTATCTCTACCAATTATGTTATAGCTAATTCTACGAGATGATCTAGCCCAGATAAAATCCTGGAAGAGTCTGTTCCACCCCCTGAACCATGTGCTGGGGAGGGCAATCGGAACACACTGCATAAGAAATATTATTTTGGGCAAAATACACATCTTTATTATTGCTATTCTGCCCAGTGGATTAAAGTAAGGCCGATCCCATCCATTTAGTTTTTTTTTACTCTCTTCCATTAGATTTTTATAATTTTGATCGTATAATTTGTCTACGTTACCACCCAGCTTAATCCCCAAGTACTTAATTACTTTTCCCCAAGCAAAGTTATTATAATCCTGAATCTTTTTCCTTGTTTCTATCGAGCAGCCTAGATCGAGGATTATACTTTTTTCCATATTGATTTTAAAATTTGAGCTCGCCCCAAAGCTGCTTAAAATTTGTTCGCATCTATATAGGGACATTACTGGGTCTCTTAGTGTCAACAGGAGGTCATCAGCATAAGACAGTGCTTTAATCTCTTCAGTACCTACTGTTATACCTTTTAATTTTTCATCGTTTTGAATACAAAGTAGTAGGGGCTCGAGACACAGGTTAAAGAGTCCGAGTGAAAGAGGGCATCCCTGTCGTACCCCGTTCAAAATCGGGAAGACTTTGGAGGCAGAAGAGTTGATTATCAATTGAGCATTTAAATTATTGTACAGCTTCTTAATTCTTTCTATAAAGAGGGGACCTATGCCAAAGTTTTTTAAGCAATTAAATATAAATTCATGCGAGATACGATCGAACGCTTTTTCTGCGTCGATCGCTATGAGGACCATTTCTTCTCTATTAACTTTACAGTTATGAATAATATTAATTGCTGTATATATATTTTCCTGGAGGTGCCTATTTTTTCTAAAGCCCGTTTGCTGTTTCCCCAGTAATACCTCCAAGGCCTCCTCTAGTCTATGAGCCAGTATGCTCGAGTATAATAAGATTCTGTGTCAATCAAAACCATGTGACCAGTACTCGATTTTTTTTACGATTGGCCAATATTTTCCATCCTGTCCAATTGGGCAGAATGCAACACAATCGATTATCCCTTGATCTGATAAAATGATCAAACTGAATGGTCGAACATGCAGAGAAATCAATTCATGTATGGGCACCATTATGAGGTACAATATATACCCCGACAGTTATATGTACAAGTAATCCACTTACTACAGTCAAGAAACAGACTAGCTGATTGACATTCATTCTTCAGTATACATGTTAATAGTTTAAGTTTCATGGCTCAAGCTGCAGATTGTCTTTAATAAAACTTGATAAGGATAGTAAAAAAGTATATTGACCATAAATTAAGTTGATAAACGAAGTTAAAGTCTTCAGTGACACCTTCTCCTTTAATGAATGTTCCGGTTTTGTGTACTTGTCCTCATTTACCTCCCTTGTGAACAAAGTTTACTACAATCCTCAACAAAAGAGTGTGTCCTCCCCTTGATGTGTCTGTAGAAGTTAGTGTCTTGACCTACAGTTGTCTTTCCTATGCAGTCTGCACTCAAACACTATCAGCAAGTGATCTTAAAAAGTAACAGCATAACAATTGTAATTTTACCTAGACAGGTAAGTGGAGTCAGTGGATAACCTTTTTTGGTATTTTCTGTACATCATTAACCCCAAACACATTGCTTAGTAAAAGTAATGAACTGTCTTTTAGAACATAAAATGAATAGCTAAAGCGAATCTATGCAATAATAGCACCTGTTTATTTGGGCACTGGTAAATAGCGATAGTATCGGCTTTTTAAGATGAAAATCCCTATCCCACAACACTATCCTCCTATGACTATACGTACCACTAACATTTAACCCTATTGCATAACACTAAACTTTCTATAACTAAGTCTAAAGCTAACTACACACATGAGATAATTATCACCTCTTTGGAAATCGGGGAAATGATCCCTTGAGCAACAAATTGGGGACTGATGCTGTACATAAACATTTAGGCTATTGATGCATTCTGTTGCTATGGAGGGGGTGGAGGGACAATGATTGGTGCATAATGTAGCAGATTCCTGTGAGTGGGGAAGCAAAAATAACATTGCGGTGGGTACTGCTTGGGCGTCAGGGTTCAGTAAGGATTTGGCACAACTGATCCATAACAACCTCCAATACCCGAGCAGGATTGATCATGTAGTCTCTGTACACACACTCTCAATTGCCAAACACACCGATGAAAACTTACATGCTCCTGCATATTGAGAAGTTATTTACCACAACAGGAAAACCTAATTCACTGAAAATAAGCTTACACTTGTGTCCTAGCAACTGGAGATGCATGTCAACACAGCCCAACAACACCCAGGCAATTCAACAGTTATTACGGTTAATTTGTGTGTGCGTGTCAGTGTGTGTGTGTGTGTGTGTGTGTGTGTGTGTGTGTGTGTGTGTGTGTGTGTGTGTGTCAGTGTGTGTGTGAGTGTCAGTGTGTGTGTGAGTGTGTGTGCGTGCGTGCGTGCGTGCGTGTGTGTGTGTGTGTGTGTGTGTGTGTGTGTGTCAGTGTGTGTGTGAGTGTCAGTGTGTGTGTGAGTGTCAGTGTGTGTGTGTGCGTGCGTGTGTGCGTGCGTGCGTGTGTGTGTGTGTGTGTGTGTGTGTGTGTGACAACGTACAGTGTAGGTGGGATGTAAGCCATGTGCTCTGCTTTATATCCTGTCGTTGATACAAAAAACACCCATAATAGAAAGTATAGGATACTCACAAAAATGTAGTCAATAAATTGATAAGATTGAAGAAGTCATTTGCAAACAAATTAGACAAGTTTTTGGTGCCCTGGTGCTTCACAGCCCACAATATAATAATAACAATAAATGTAATGGTATTTTAAAATAAAAAGTTTGATATAATAAACTTAAAAAGGGAAAAAAAGAAAGAAGGAAGGAAAGAAAGGAAGAAACATAAAAGCATGACAATAAAATGTATAACTTAAGCTTATTAAGTCTCGTACCTTTGAAGAATGTTTTGTTATCAGCTCTGTCCTTCAGACAGTCTACTTATTAGATGCTGAACTTCCCATCAAGCGTTCCTGCTCTATGAATACATTGAATACATGAACACGTTGTCATTTTACCTGTAAGACTTCCACTCTATTGACTTTACAAATAAGTGCCGACTACTACAGTAATGTGTGTTTACAGAACTTGCTAACCTTTTCATTTTTCTAATGTGATATGTTTGTTTTTATAATCAGAAGGATGTTCAACCTTTCCAAGAGTCCTACCTGGAAACTAAAATATAATTTATAAACTGCTGAAAGCATGATGTGTTTCTCATGATGACGCATTTACTATTTGTTGATGATGGCATTTACTTGTACAGGAACATATAACCAAATATTCATTAAACTTAATTTGTGGACCCAATTGTAAGTCTACAGATAGTACTTCTGACAATAGTCTTTCCCTGCTTTTATTTCAGGCTATACACAGGTGGGATTCTAAAAGACAAACACTTATATAACGCTTTTCTCCTGGCGGACTCAAAGCTCCAGAGCTGCAGCCACTAGGACGCGCTCTATAGGCAGTAGCAGTGTTAGGAAGACTTGCCTAAGGTCTCCTGCTGAATAGGTGCTGGCTTACTGAACAGGCAGAGCCAAGATTCAAACCCTGGTCTCCCATGTCAGAAGCAGTGCCCTTAACCATTACACTATCCAGCCACTAATATGCAAAGTCCTGTGTGAGTAGGGATGGTCTGCGGAAATTCAGATTTCTGCCAATGCCAATTTCCGATTTTCCATTTTTCCAATTTCCGACTTTCTGTTTTTCCCATTTTCAATTTTCCAATTTTATTTGTAAATGTTTGCATTAGAGAATGCAAAGAATTACAAAAAATAATCAAGATATCAAGAGGATATTGCCATGGGACATTTCCAAGGATATTGGACTAGGATTAACTAAAGGTTTGTATTTATGGTTAATTATCTTTTCTCATTGTTTTTATTCCTTATAGCTGATGACCCGGCATTGCCCAGGTATGCATTTGGATGGTGTTGGCTCCATCCCACTTTTTCTAACCCTAACACACAAACACTCAATGACCAAGTTTGTGAGCTTTGGGGTCTTTGGCATCAATAATGTGTATATTCCCATAGAAATCAAACAAATCAGATAGGCTGTTTGTGGCTCCAGCCCTCTCCAGCATTTGAACCCCAGTCAACCACTGCCCAAGCTGGGCTGCAGCTCTCTCAAGCTGCTCCACATCTTGTCTCAGAATTTTGACTATTTAAATACATTTGGGCATGGACAGGACCAAAAATACAGAGGAATCCTATGCATCACCTCTCTGGCAACAACTACAGCTCATCAGAAATTATGGATCACTTTGGATGGCTGAGATTTAAACTGGATTAAAATTGGACTTGGACTGAAAATGCCTAGCCTGCTAGGAGCTGACCTCAAACTTTGAAATTCTTCAACTTTCTTCAACCCTCAGCTCCTGATCCTTCTGTAAGTAACGGAAATGGCAAAAAACACCTTGTGAGCTTTCTATGTTATGACTATCCTATTTCTACATTTATTCCAAACTTTTTAAATTGAAACAAGAAACTGTCTTAATTTGTTTTAATCTGGAGCATCTCCTTTTTTTCTGAGAAGTACAGCTTGCATAAGACCCCTTCCCTTTGATCTCAGCAGGGTGTCTATCAGCTGTCCAAATGCCACCATTAAAATACTCAGCTGAGATGCTTATCTATATTGCAACCTCTGTTCCCAAGAAACTCTTACAAATAGATTCTGCTTTGATTACCCCTCTAAAATCCTTTGGGATTCTCAAGAAAACAAGGCGGGGGAAGAGGGGAGGAGGTGCAGGCACCCATAAATCAAAGCCAAAGCAATCATCACATATCTATAAATCAGCTGTATCAGTAAAGGACCCAGATAACAGAGACAGCTGCCACACTCCTGATTACAACCCCCAGCCAGGAGCTAGGAACACAGACCTCAAAGTTAAGGGAAACAACATTAAAGCAGTACTCTGCAATGCCAGGTCCATAATCAACAAAACAGCAGTTATTCATGATCTAATAGAGGCTTCAGATCTAGCTTTAATTACAGAGACATGGTTGGATCAGAACTCAGGACCCACTCTCGCAGCTGTGGTACCAGACAATTACTCAGTTTTACACTGTGAAAGGCAAAACCGCAAGGGCGGAGGATTAGCTCTGTGCTTCAAATCCACTTTGAATATTAAACCCCTTGCTGTAGCCCCCACCCACTCTTTTGAATGTCTAGCAGCCCAGCTCTCAGCTGGAAAAAAAATAAACATACTGCTTGTCTACCGACCCCCTGACGCTGGCTCAGCTTTTCTCAAGGAAATTGCAGAACTTGTATCTTGCATAACACTGAAACACCCTAGGTGGATAATTCTTGGAGACTTTAACGCACGGGTCGATACACACTCTTCCCAATTTGGAACTAAGCTACTTCTCTCCATGAATGAACTGGGCTTCTCTCAAGCCGTCAACCTCCCTACCCACAAAAAAGGACACACTTTGGACCTCATTTTCCATTCAGAACTCCTAATATCCAATGTGGAAATTGATCCAGTAGTTTGGTCAGACCACCACACTGTCCACTTCTCCTTTACAGCACCGGCTACAAAACACCAAGTGAAAGAACTAATAAAATATTGTTCCTTGAAAGGTTTGACACCCCAACACCTTCAGAACAGCCTCAATCTAGGTGGACTGACAGATCACAACTTAGGCCTTGAATCCATGGTCCTTAAATATAACCACGATGTCTCAGCCGCTTTTGACGCCATAGCTCCCTTAAAGATTAAACGTTCCGCACCATTACATCACGCTCGCTGGTTTGACAACTCTATAAAGGAACTAAAGAAACAGGGACGCAGACTGGAACGAAGGTGGCGCAAACATCAGTCTCCTGATGACAAACTTTCCCTAATTGCTCACCTGAAAAAAATATCAAACGATGATTAACAAAAAGAAGTCCTTATTCCTGTCTCACGAAATTGCAAATGCAGCCAACAGACCTGCCCAACTCTTCCGCACGGTTGACAGTCTCTGCAATCCATCTTGCAGGAAATCCAGCATCAGACCTTCACAGGAACTGTGCGAGAAATTTGCCCACTTCTTCTCAGACAAAGTCTCCTCCATACGATCTGCCATTCAATTCACAGCCCCAGAAACCCATGCAGAGCCATATAACAGGTGCAAAAATAGCCTACCACCATGGTCTGATTTTAAGGTAATCACTGAAAAAGACATCTTGAATATCCTCTCAAACCTTCGCCAGACTACCTGCGATCTGGACCCTGGCCCCACTAAGTTCATGTTGAAATGCCCTGAACTATTTACACCGGCATTCCACAAAATAGTCAACGGCTCCTTACAAGAAGGGTGGTTTCCCTCTACTCTGAAAGAAGCAATCGTCAGGCCTCTACTCAAGAAACCATCCTTAGACCCAGATGCTCTAAACAGCTACAGACCTGTCTCAAACCTCCCCTTTCTGGGAAAAGTTATTGAAAAGGCTGTCTACCTCCAACTTGAAGCCAGGCTCTCCAGAAACAACATCCTTGACCCTCTTCAATCTGGTTTCAGGAAATATCACAGCTGTGAAACAGCCCTCACCCAGATTTGCAATGATCTGCTCATTGCAAGAGACAAGGGTCAATGTTCCATCCTGATTTTGCTCGACCTCTCAGCGGCTTTTGACACAGTCGATCATGAAATCTTACTCAACAGGCTATAAGAGTACTGTGGCATAGATGGCATTGTTCTCCGGTGGTTCAACTCCTTCCTGGCTGGCAGAACACAAAGGGTAGCCTTAGGGCCCTTCCTCTCCAACCCTGTACCACTAAAATACGGTGTACCTCAGGGCGCAATATTATCCCCTTTACTGTTCACCATATACATGCTGCCACTTGGAGAAATCATACAAAAACATGGCCTGACATATCATTGCTATGCTGATGACACCCAGCTATATTTGTCATTCAAACCTGATGTCACAGACCCTACTCCACAAATAAACGCATGCTTAGCTGAGCTTCAGGAGTGGATGAATAATAATTGGCTAAAACTTAATGCTGACAAAACTGAGGTTCTTGTTATCGAGGGCCAGGGCTCAACAGCAAAGCAGCTCCAGTCTCAACCAACACCGCTAAGGATAGGGAGCTCAGACCTGAACAACTCAGACTGTGTGCGCAGCCTGGGAGTACTGATTGATGGGAAATTAAGCTTCAGGAATCAAATCTCAGCTGTTGTGAAACATTCCTTCTTTCACCTAAGGAATATTGCAAGGATTAAACACCTAATTCCTTCAGAGGATCTTCCAACCCTAGTTCATGCCTTCGTCACATCAAGGCTAGACTACTGCAACGTCCTCTACACAGGCCTGCATAAGAAAGACTTACGCCGCCTGCAATTAGTACAGAATGCCGCCGCAAGGCTGTTAACGAGCCAACCCCGCCATTGCCACATAACACCAACCCTGAGCTCACTCCACTGGCTACCGATAAAATGGAGAATTCTGTTTAAGATTGGCTTACTGACATTCAAATCCTTGCACAATCTGGGCCCTGGATACCTGAAGGACTTGTTGCAACTACATCACACCCCCCACAATCTTAGATCAAAAGGACGTAACACCTTGGTCACCCCCAGAGTCCACCTCAAAACCTTTGGAGACAGAGCCTTTTGTCATGCTGCCCCTACACTTTGGAACTCCCTGCCACACCCAATCAGGACAGCCCCATCCCTGGAAGCATTTAAGTCTAAACTGAAAACCTACCTTTTCAGTCTGGCATTCATGAACATCTGACTATCTCCTCTGTAACACAACCCAGCCTGAAACCAGGGGCGTAGCTAGGGGGGGTCGGGGTAGGACACATGCCCCCGGGCGCTAGGTCCCCAAGGGCGCCCAGCTGAGCTGCAGGGTTTGTTTTTTTTGGGAGGGGAGAAGCGCAGAGAAGAGGGAGAGCTGTGAGCAGCGGTGGAGAAGGGGGGCCATCTCCCCCCCCTTCCCTCACCTTAGTGCTCTCCCTCCCTCACTCTCCCCTCCACAACTAATGTCCGTCCGAGTGACTGGCAGCGGCGGGCGGGACTTACCTCCGTCTCGCTCCAGCGCCGGAAGTTCGGGTCCTGCAGCCACTGCTCTGGTCTGGACCAGACCAGAGTAGCGGCAAATCCAGCCCGCGCTGCGACGAGACGCAGGTAAGTTCCGTCTGCCGCTGCCAGCCACCCGGACATTAGTTGTGGAGGGGACAGCGAGGGAGGGAGAGCCCCCTAAGGTGAGGGAAGGGGGGGGGGAGACGTCCGCCCTTCCCCACTGTCCCCATAGCTCTCCCTCCACTGCGCTTCTCCCCTCCTGCTGGGTGGACACCTGGCTACCTAATCTGGGGACATATACCCCTGCCTACATATACTGGGACATATACACCTGCCTACATATACTGGCCACATATACCCCTGACTACATATACTGGGCACATATACACCTGCCTACATATACTGGGACATATACCCACTGACTACATATACTGGGCACATATACACCTGTCTACATATACTGGGACATATACCCCTGCCTACATATACTGGGACACATACCCCTGCCTACATATACTGGGACATATACCCCTGCCTACATATACTGGGACATATACACATGCCTACATATACTGGGACATATATCCCTGCCTACATATACTGGGACATATACATCTGCCTACATATACTGGGACATATACCCCTGCCTACATATACTGGGCACATATACACCTGGCTACATATACTGGGCACATATACCCCTGGCTATATATACTGGGCACATATACCCCTGGCTATATATACTGGGCACATATACCCCTGGCTATATATACTGGGCACATATACCCCTGACTATATATACTGGGCACATATTATACCCCTGGCTACATATACTGGGCACATATAACCCTGACTACACATACTGGGCACATATACCCCTGGCTACATATACTGGGCACATATACACCTGGCTACATATACTGGGCACATATACCCCTGGCTACCTGTTCTGTGGACATCTCTACCCCTGGCTACCTGTTCTGGGGACATCTATACCGCTGGCCACCTATTCTGGGGACATCTATACTGCTGGCCACCTATTCTGGGGACACCTATAGACCTGGGGCTACCTATTTTTGGGGAACCACTGCTGTCGGATTGAGAGTATTTTGGGGAACTTCTGCCAGGTGAGAGGTGTCTACCATATTAAGGGGGCATTCTGCCTATTTATGTGAAATGCTGTCTATTTATGTACCCCATGACTGCTGAATTTGTCTTGTTGGGGGCCTCAAGGTTACTGAATTTGACTTGTTGGGGGCCTCATGATTTGTTGGGGGCATCAAGATCACTGAATTTGTCTTGTTGGGGGCCTAATGATTGTTGAATTTGTCTTGTTGGGGGCCTCATGATTGCTAAATTTGTCTTGTAGGGGGCCTCAAGATTGCTGAGTTGGTCATGTTGGGGGCCTCATGATTGCTGAATTTGTCTTGATGGGGGGGGGGCTCATGATTGCTGAATTTGTCTTGGAACATGCTGGAAGGTACATACTGAGGGAGGGTGGGTGAGCGTGAACCTGCTAACTTCCTGTACATTTGGCTCCACGCATAACCACACCCACATTCCATGTGGCCACGCCCCCTTTTTGGCGCTGCGTGTGCCACAGCCTTCACCTTAGGGGGCGCATTAATAGTATTTGTCCCCGGGCGCTGAAAGCCCTAGCTACGCCTCTGCCTGAAACCCTGTATTAATCTTAGACACAACTATGCGCTTTGAGTCCTATGGGAGAAAAGCGCTTTACAAATGTTATTGTATTGTATTGTATTGTAACCAATTACCAATTGTGGCAGGTTTGAGACATCTGCTATTAACAGTGTAAAAATGGCAGCAATTTAAATATTCACCTTGAAAATCAACAAATGAATTTTAATTGGTTATTATAGGCTCCACCCACTTCCATGAATATTAATCAGTCACCCAGTGATCATCTGGGCAAAGTTTGAGAACCATGGCATTAACAGTATAAGAATGGCTGCAGTTTATATTTTCCCAGTAAAATTCGTTTTTGCCCATATTTTTGTAACCTGGACACACAGTCACTCGATGACCAATTTTGTGAGCTTTGGGGGTCCTTGCCATCAATATTTTGTATTTTCCTAGAGAAATGAAACAAATCTGATGGGCTGTGGTGCTGCCTCCTTTTCTGAATTTGAACCCCAGTGACCCAATTACAAACTGTACCAGGTTTGAGGCTTGTGCCATTAACAGTGCAACAATGGCAGCAATTTCAATATTTCCCTTGAAAAACAACAGGTATTTTGATTGGCTTTTTTAGACTAAACCCACTTTTCTGAATATGAATCCCAGTCACCCAGTAACCAACTCTGCAAAGTTTGAGAACCCTGCCATTAACAGTGAAGAAGGGCTGCAGTTTAAATTTTCCCAGGGAAATCTGTTTTTGACTCCACCAACTTTTTGTAATCTTGACACACAATGACCAAGTTTTGAGCTTTCGGGTTCCTGGAATCAAAATGGTGTGAATGGAAGCATTTCATCCAGCAAAGAAATCTGATTGGCGGTTTGTGGCTCTGCCCCTTTAGTGAATTTGAACCACAGTCACTTAATGACCAACTGTAGCAGGTTTGAGGCCTCTGCCATTAACAGTGTAAGAATGGCAGCAGTTTCAATATTCCCATTGAAAATCAATAGGTACATTTTTATTGCCTGTTGTAGGCTCCACCCACTTTTCTGAATATTAATTCCACCCAACCACCCAGCCCAGCCTGACCAACTGTGTCAACAGACAGAGGCGCTCTACCTGGTTCATGACCTTATTTTGCACCCTCCAAAAATCGTTTGCCTGAAGAAGCGGGACTGTTACCCGTGAAACGCGTTGCACTTTTGGAGTTACTAATAAATGTTACTTTAGACTGTAAGTAACCTGCCCATTGTCCAGCCTTTTTTTCAGAAGGGAGGTGAGTCCACCCACTTCCCCCTTTTTAACAATGTTAACTAATTTTATTCTACTCGGCACCTCTGTTATCGTATTTTAATATTATCTAGTCCACCCTTGGTGGAGGGGTGTATCCCCATTTTCTCCTATCTACAGAGAGCGACTTTTAAACCTGAGCGGGGTCAGGTTACAATTCTCCCCGCCGGCCTGTCCAGTGGTTGCCTTTGTGGTGACCCACCCTTGTGAGTATAATCATCACATTTATTCACAACAAATCTCTCCATATTAACATACTGCACCATATTGGGCTCTCGGTTTCTCCCCCATTTTTCAAACTGTGTCAAGTTTGAGAACCCTTCCATTAACAGAGTAAGAATGGCTGCAGTTTATATTTTCCCATGTAAAAAGTTAGTTGTTCTTGGCTCCGCCCATCTTGACATACAGTCACTCAATTACCAAGTTTATGAGCTTTGGGGTCCTTGGCATTAATACGTTGCAATTTCCCACTGAAATTAAACACATCTGATTGGCTGTTTGTGGCCCGCCCCCTTTTCAGAATTTAAAGCCCAGTCTCCCAGTGACTGACTGTACCAGATTTGAGGCTTCTGCCATTAAGAGTGTATGAAGGGCAGCAATGTAAATAATCCCCTTGAAATTCAATCAATTCCAGTCACCCAGGGACCAACTATGCCAAGTTTGAGAATACTGCCATTAACAATGTAAGAATGGTTGCAGTTTATATTTTCCCATGTAAAAAATGTAGTTGTTAGCGCCGCCCACTTTTTCTAACCTTGACATACAACCACTCAATTACCAAGTTTATGAGCTTTGGGGTCCTTGGTATCAAGAATTTGTAATTGTAATTAAACAAATCTGATTGGCTGTTTGTGGCTCCGCCCCCTTTCTAAATTTGAACTCCAGTTACCCAGTGACCAATTGTACCAGGTTTGAGGCACCTGCTATTAACAGTGTGAGAATGGCAGAAATGTAAATATTCCCCTTGAAAATCATCAGGTGAATTTTGATTGGCTGTTGTAGGCACCACCCATTTTCCTGAATATTAATTCCAGTCACCCAGTGACCAACTGTGCAAAGTTTGAGAACCCTGCCATTAACAATGTAAGAATGGCTGCAGTTTATATTTGACCAGTGAAATTAGTTTTTGGCTCTGCCCACTTTTTATAACCTTGACACACAGTCGCTCAATGACCAAGTTTGTGAGCTTTCAGGTTCCTGGCATCAAAAATATGTGAACGGAAGCAGTTTATTGAGCAAAGAAATCTTATTGGCATTTTGTGGCCCCGCCCCTTTAGTGAATTTGGACCCCAGTCACCAAATGACCGACTGTAGCAAGTTTGAAGCCTCTGCCATAAACAGTGTAAGAATGGCAGCAGATTAAATCTGCCCCTTGAAAATCAATAGGTGAATGTTGATTGGCTGTTGTAGGCACAACCCACTTTCCTGAATCCTAATCACATTCACCCAGTGACCAACTGTGGCAAGTTTGAGAACCCTGCGATTACCAGTCTAAGACTGGCTGCAGTTTACATTTTCCCATTAAAAATGAATAGCTGAAATTTCATTGGCTGTTTTATGCTCCGCCCACTTTTCCTGGATTTGTAACCTCAGTCACCAAGTGACCGACTGTGCCAAGGGTGGGGACTCTTGCTTGATTACTGTGAGAATGGCAGCCTTTTACATTTTTTCCATTGACATAAGAACAATGGGGAAATTTGATTTGCTGTTTGTAGCTCTGCCCAAGTGTTCAGGGGGGACGCGAGAAGTTTCGTTCAAATCGGTCAAGGCGCTTTCGAGTGATTGCGGCACATACACACACACATACATACATATACACATACATACATCCGATTGTATATATATATATATATATATATATATATATATATATATATATATATATATATATAGATTTAACTCTTTGTAGGAATAGGTAATTCACCAGGAGGGCAGGCATCTGGGCGTTCCTTTGTGAAAGGGGATCTTCAGATGTCACTATGAACCCCCCAAGGCATGCACCCCCCTCCACATGGGCATCAGAGTTGGGGAGGAGCCTCTTGTCCATGGTATAGACAGGGGGTTAAAAAGGCGGGAGAACATGCCTTTTTTTTTGCACAAACACTAGGTATATTTGCAAGAGTTCCTTTTACAGCAGTATTGTGGCTGCACAGATATCCCTGGAAAAACATTGCTACTTGCCCCAGGGTTTTCTGGCGCCTGCGGTTATTATAGGGATATATGGTATGTACATTTTTTATTACCGATGGGTATATTATCTTTCATTTGACTGCATTTTAAAAAGGTTCTCAAGAAGTTCTTTTTGAAAAAAAAATTTCCCTTGTTCCCACTGTTCTCCTTAACATACCCAGCAGATTTGATGATTCTAGCATGTATGGGGACTTTGCTATTAACCACCAAAGCCCTATTCTTGAATGCAATGTTGCTTCAAAATCTGCCTGTGAATTTGTGTAAATGTGTAAAGGAGAATTTTAATGCGAAATATGCATCAGTACTGCAAAAATATTGATAAGCGAAAATGGGCCAACAGTGAGATCAAACTTAAAAAAAAAGCCTGCTCATCCCTAGTAGTCATCCTTGCACTCGATGACCACTATGCAGGGTTTCCTGCTTAAGTGCAACATATTCACAAAAGCTTTATGTCATCCAGGATATCAATATGTGATGAAAGAAGAGTTAGTGGGTAGACAACGGACACTTTCTCTTTCTCCACTTACTGTTGTCTTGTGTTGTGTCTTGTTTTGTGTCTTGTGTTGTTGTATTCCAGCTGGGTGTTTGTTTGTTTTTTAAGACCTAGCACAGACTTTTCCTCTTCCTCACTTTCCATCTCTCAACCACCAATCAGCTGTGTCCCTATCAACTCTTACTGGATGTCCTCTAGTAAAAAGATCAAGACTGCAACAATGCTTTGGCCAATGTTACCTGCTCACAGGGCTGCACAAATGAGATTATTGCGCAAAAAGGTGGATCAGCGCAACACCAGGCCGCCTCCGAATGGCCTCCATCAGAGATGCGCTGAGCCCCCCCAGGAACAGGTTTAAGGTGCGTTTGTAGTTCCTGGGGGGGCTCAGCGCATCTCTGATGGAGGCCATTCGGAGGCGGCCTGGTGTTGCGCTGATCCACCTTTTTGCGCAATTTTCAATTTTCGATTTTATTTGATTACCCGCACCCAGGCTATGCATATATATAGGTTAGGATTTAGTTAGTGTTAGGCCCCTCCCATGGAGGATTGGCTTCTTCGCAGTGGGAGGGACGAGTACTTAATAGGTTGCATACAAGCTGTTAATGGAAACCAACATCCTCCTCTAGTGGTAGACGGGTCATGTGTATGCTCGGTGTGTATTCGACCCCACAAGTGGGGCTTGCACTCTTTTGCAGGTAGGCACCAGTCTGTTTTTAAGTAGCGCTGCTCATTTCCTTGCTATGTACAAATGAGATTATACCATTGTTTAGCATCCTCTTCTTTGTGTAAAAAAAAAAGGCTCCGGACTAAAAATCTAAAATCAAAGGCTTGGTGTTTCTTTAACAGTTTCACAGCATCAGAACTTTGTTTTTCTTACCAAAGCATCATTTTTAGCTGCATTTTTAGCTAAGCTCCACCCATCAAAGAAAAAAAGCCCGGGCTTTTTTTCCATGATGCTGTGCAGAGCATGATGGGATTTCCTATGTTGTTATTCACGTTGCCTAGCAACTGGGAGAGGTGCTCAGGACACAGGACAGTTGGAACTGTGTCTCATGCTCCCTGTCACCTCCTTCAAACCAAAAAGATGGCTGCCATCATGAAATCAAACATTTGCCTGTTCTTTTAAAACAGTGTGGGTAAGAGATTATATTACCTATCTATTTTAATTAACATAACTAATGTAACTTAATGACAGTATGTTTGTTTAGGCTGGAGTTCCTCTTTAAAGAGGAACTGTCGCGAAAATCTTCAGATTTAAAACACATACAAATAAGAAGTACATTTCTCCCAGAGTAAAATGAGCCATAAATTATGTTTCTCCTATGTTGCTGTCACTTACAGTAGATAGTAGAAATCTGACATTACTAATCTGATGGGCTAGTCCATCTCTTCATGGGGGATTCTCAGCATGACATTTTTTCTTTATAAAGACATTCTTTGAAAATGATTAATACAAAGATGCTGGCTAGCATTCCTGCTTGCTGCACACTATTTTGGCAGTTGGACGGAGCAACTGCCATTCACTATGTGCTTTTAAAAATAAAGAAAACCCTGAGAACCCCCCTATGAGAAGATGGGCTAGTCCAAAATCTGTCAGTAATGTCAGATTTCTACTACCTACTGTAAGTGACAGCAACATAGGAGAAAAGTAATGTATGACTCATTTTACTCTGGGAGAGATATACTTCTTATTTGTATGTATTTTACATTTTAAAATTTTTGCGACAGTTCCTCTTTAAGGAGATTCAGGAATGGTGATCTAGCCAGTAGTTTAAGTAGGTAAAACTACTGGCTAGTAAGTAAACTACTGTTACCAGGGTAAAGCACATTTCTACGGTAATACACGTTACACAAGCATGTTACCCAGGTGGTAATGCGAGTTGCACTAATGGCACAATGTGCGTCAGTACCGGTAAAATTGTTGTGCACTATCTCTGCACAGCAGTTTTACCAAGTTTTGGGCTAGGTTCAAATGTATTGTGGTGCGGCCTAAGGGTCCCATTCTTAGGCGGATCGCTCAGAAACAGCCGTATCAGTCCGCCGACAGTGCGTACACACGCCGGACTGTCGTTGGAACGCCCACCCAGCGGGAGGTGACGACGGACCCGTCGTTGCCTCCAGTCCGGCGTGTGTACAGACCTTTTTTTCTTTTATAAAGCCAAAAGTGCACTGAAAAGGGAGATGCTTGTATGAAATGGCCTCATAAAGAAATCTGTGACGGAGACCATGCAATGTCTACTGCAAAATGACATGGGATGATGTCTTCAATCATCAATGTCATGTTAGTTAATAGTGTACGTGGTAATGTGTTGTTGCAATGGAAGATACATAGAAGATAGAGGATGTTTGCAAAGTCCTGTTCAAACAAAAACCTCACATTTATAATGCATGAGGATTATGAATACACTGAGGATTATGAATACAAACATACCACACAATGATGTTAGTCTGCTTTTTTCAGATAGGCTTACAGCTCTTATTCAATAATATTTAATTTGAAATGCATGTTAAAATGTAATCTATTTCCAAATTCATCTGTTCTCGGGTTGTATACTACATATATAATTTATAATTATGAAACAGCAATTAACAAGTCAATTATACACTGATCTAGTGTCATATGAGTGTTGTTAAATTGTTAAAGAGACTCCGTAACAAAAATTGCATCCTGTTTTTTATCATCCTACAAGTTCCAAACGCTATTCTAATGTGTTCTGGCTTACTGCAGCACTTTGTACTATGACAGTCTCTGTAATAAATCAATGTATCTTTCCCTTGTCAGACTTGTCAGCCTGTGTCTGGAAGGCTGCCAAGTTCTTTAGTGTTGTGGTTCTGCTATGCACTCCCCCCTCAGGGAGGAAAGAAACACACAAATGATCTCTTGAGATTCAAAAGGAAGGCTGTATACAGCCTGCTTGTGTATGGATGTATTTTCTATGTGTGGACATACTGTACATCAACCTACTTCCTGTTTTGGTGGCCATTTTGTTTGTTTATAAACAAACTTTTTAAAGCTGTTTTTAACCACTTTTAATGCGGCGGGGAGCGGCGAAATTGTGACAGAGGGGAATAGGAGATGTCCCCTAACGCACTGGTATGTTTACTTTTGTGCGATTTTAACAATACAGATTCTCTTTAAATAAATTTGTCTCAATAGGAAAAAAAAATAAGAGACACAGGGCCCATTTCAATTTATTTTGTGCACAATTCAATTTGCTTTTTCTTCTAAGTTTTCTCCTAGGAGAAAATTTTTGTACCTTCTGTTTAACTTGCTCAGCAGTGCTGGACAGTGCATCTACACCCACACGTATCATGTAGTATACAGTGGCACACGCCCGTGCATGTGACGGTGCTCGCATCCCAACACACTCATCCCCCCCCCCCCCCCCCCCGTGGCAGAATACTGATTGGGGAATAGGAACATGTGTTTCCATTTACCGATCAGAGAGGCAGTAGTAAATAATTATCTGGCATCAATGAGATGCCGATGGTCATTCAGAAAATAAAAGTAAAAGACACAGTTCTACACTACTTCTTGTGTACTAATGTGGGGACATCTAGTGGCTAAAAGTAAGAATACACACATGTTAAAATGAATTAAAAAAATTCTCAACTTAACCTCTTATCTCCTCCCCCCCCCCCTTCCCGCTATAGTTACATTATTTAAAAAAGGGTATATCACTATTATTTTTGCAAATTAATGCTAGTAATTATTGATCTAGTATACAAAAGACAAATAATACACCTTAATTTCCAAATAAAATATTGTTGCCATACATTGTTCTAGGTAGGGACACAATTTAAACATTGTAATAACCAGGTCAATAAAACAAGTGGGTTTTATCTGTCGTAGCACATTTTATTTTAAAACTATAATGGCTGAAAGCTGAAAAATAATGATTTTTGTCTTCTTTTTCCCTATTATTCCCTTTAAAATGCATATAAAATAAAATAATTCTTAGCAAAAAGTACAACGCAAAGAAAGCCTAATTTGTGGCAAAAAAACAATGTGTGATACAGTGTGATAAGTGACGATAAAGTTATTGGCGAATGAATGGGAGAAGCTTGATGTAATAAAATTGCTCTGGTTTTTAAGTAATTTAAAGGGAATCTAAACTGAGAGGGATATGCATGTTTCCTTTTAAACCATACCAGTCGCCTGGTCCTGCTAAGCTTGCTGAGCTCTTTCACTGCAGTAGTGATTGAATCACAGACCTGAAACAAGCATGCAGCTAATCCAGTCTGACTTCAGTCAGAGCACCTGATCTGTATGGTTGTTCAGGGGCTGTGGCTAAAAGTATTAGAGACAGGATCAGCAGGAGAGTCAGGCTACTGCTATTATTTTAAAAGGAAAAATCCATATCCTTCTCAGTTTAGGTTCCCTATATATAACTTTTCAGCACTCTGCAATTGAAATAGTGCTAAAAAGTAGGTGAAAAGTACTGTCAAAATTATTCTGAGTATTTTCTTGCTAGATGGTCGCTTAAAAAGCTTTATTGATTTATATCACCTAGGAGAAAACTTAACAGAAAAAGTGAATTGTATCAGGTCCTTATTCTTCAAGTTTTCTCCTAGGTGATATTTTCACATCTTATCAATAAAATGATAAGATAACGCTCACACTAACTTTGACAGTACCAGTGAGGTAGCTAGAGATCATGGGGCTCCATAGCAAAGTTTTGTCCCCCCCTCCCCCCCCAAAAAAAAAGTTACAAGGCAACCCTGTGCCCCCTCCCCACGCCAATTGTAGGTAAACAGAGGGCCCGGCACCAGTATACGTAGCCAGAAATAGTACCTTCTGCCAGCCCTATATAGATAGCCAGTGATAAACCCCATTATAAGTAGCCAGAAGTAGCCCCCTCAAAACAAGTAGCCAGAGGGAGTCCTGCAGTATAGGTAGCTCCTTAGTATAAGTAGCCAGGGGGCCAGTGTAGGTAGGCAGTGGGACGCATGTATAGCTAGCCCTATTGGTATAGGTAGCCAAGGGGGGCCTCAGTTTAGGTAGGAAGAGGGACCCTTGTATAGGTAGCCGCCTTAGTATAGGTAGCCAGGAGAGAAGTGGGAAATTTGGGCGCTTACTAGTGGAAGAAACATAGGCGTCATTATAAATTGTGGCTATAGTGGGAAATTTGGACACCTGATATTTATTGGGCACCCCGGAAGCCCCAACATTATTATGATAGTGGTGGATTGGCAGCAGAGGTCAGGTCCATATTATTTACTGATATTTTACCATGATAATTTACACTTTTACTAGCCGAAATTGGGTGCCCAAATTTCACCTTTTAATGCATGTGCCAGGAGGGCCTGAGTGTTTGTAGGCAGAAGGACCCTGTACAGGTAGCCCCTTTAGTATAGGTAGCCAGGGGGGCCCTAGTGTAAGTAGGCAGAAGGTCCCTTATATAGGTAGCCCCCTTAGCAGTGGCGTCGCTAGGGGGTTTAATCCGGGGCACCACCCCTGAACCTGATGTCATGGTGCCCCAGATTCTCCCCCAGGGCTAGTTTGAGTGGCAGGAGGTGGCGCGCTGGGCGGAGCAGCGGGGGGAGCGGGCACAGGTAATTACAAACTCACCTTCCTCTGTGATCCCTGCATGAAGCCTCCAGCTTCTTTCCATTTCCTCCCTCGGCATCCCTCCGTTGGTTACAGCAGTGCCTCCTGTGATGACGTAACCGCATGTCATCACAGGAGGGACTGTTACCAATGGATGGTCGCCGGGGGGAGGAAGTAGCAAGAAGCTGGAGGCTTTGTGAGGGGATCGCGTAGGAAGGTGAGTTTGTAATTACCTGTGCCCGCTCCCCCCACTGATGGAGGCACCTACCTATCTAATCCATACTGGGGAAACCTACCTATCTAGCCTATACTGGGGAAACCTACCTATCTAACCTATACTGGGGAAACCTACCTATCTAACCTATACTGGTAGAATCCTACCTATCTAGCCTATACTGGGGAAACCTACCTATCTAACCTATACTGGAGGCACCTACCTATCTAACCTGTACTGTGGGCACCTACCTATCTAACCTATACTGGGGCAATTACCTATCTAACCTGTACTGGGGAACCTACCTATCTGTCCTATACTTGTGGCAATTATATGGGCTACCCTATACTGGACGCAACTATGCCTGGCTACCTATACTGGGGGCGACTTATAACTGGCTCCGGGGGAAGGGGGGGAATTTTACACCCTTGCCCTGGGTGCAATTTTACCTAGAAACAGCCCATTCCTCCTGGTCCCCGCTGCCTCTGCACTCAGCTCAGATCAGCAGTGACCAGACAGAGGCACATGCTACCCACGGTCACGCAGCACGCAAGCCCAGCATAACTGCCAGAGTACAGCACACAGGCCAGCCTGCCAAAGACAAGAAAGAATACAGATGAGAGGCTTATTTATGTGAAATACTGCCTATTTAATATATTTAAGTTACACCACTGCTATGGTCATGTACACTTGACCCCACCTATGATCACGCCCACTTTCCAGTGACATGACCAAGCCCATTTTTTTTTTGCTGCAGCGCCGCACATTCATTCCCTCTTGGTGCTCAGAGGTGCCCCGGATCTTCCAGGAACCGAGCAACGCCGCTGCCCCTTAGTATAGGTTGCCAGGGGCAGGGGGGTCCTACTGTAAATATGTAAAGGGAGGCTTGTATAGGTAGCCCCCTTAGAATAGGTAGCCGGGGGGCTAGTGTAAGTAGGCAGAGGGACCACTGTATAGGCAGCCCCCTTAGTATAGGTAGCCAGGGGGCCCTAGTGTAAATAGGCAGTGGGACCACCACAAATAGAAGAAACTATGCAAAGGATTAAACTAGAGATGACCCAAACCTCCGATTTTCGGTTCGGGAACTTCCGTGAAAGTTCGGTTCGCGCGAACTTTCGTGAACCGCAATAGACTTCAATGGGGAGGCGAACTTTGAAAACTAGAAAAAATTATGCTGGCCACAAAAGTGATGGAAAAGATGTTTCAAGGGGTCTAACACCTGGAGGGGGGCATGGCGGAGTGGGATATAAGCCAAAAGTCCCCTGGAAAAATCAGGATTAGATGCAAAGCAGCGTTTTAAGGGCAGAAATCACATTGCATGCTAAATTGCAGGCCTAAAGTGCTTTAAAACATCTTTCATGTATATACATCAATCAGGGAGTGTAATTAGAGTACTGCTTCACACTGACACACCAAACTCACTGTGTAACGCACCGCAAACATCTGTTTGCATAGTGACGGCTGTGCTGGACTGGTGCGCACCATGGCCAGATTGCTCTTCCTCACTCAGTGATGTCAGGTAATGTCTGACTGCCTTATCAACTTTCAATGGTTCTTTCTCTAACATAGTTAAAGCTTACATCTATTTATTTAAATTACTTTTTCTGCTGGCTGTTCACTGCCTGTAACGAGAATCTGTTATGGAGGGCAAGTCTGCCATTGCGAGTGACCACAGGTAATGGCCGGGGAATCAGGGTTCGATTCCGGCCTGAGAACTGGCTACCACCACATCCAAGGAAGGCAGCAGGCACGCTGTGGGCAAAGGAGCAGGAATGGCTACCACACACATCCAAGGAAGGCAGCAGGCATGGCATGCATGTCCCAAAGTAGTGACCAAAAATAACAATACAGGAGGACTTTCGAGGCCCTGCTGTAGATTATTATTATTATTATTTTATTATTTAGTATTTATATAGCGCCGACATATTACGCAGCGCTGTACAGTGTATATATATATTGTCACTAACTGTCCCTCAAAGGAGCTCACAATCTAATCCCTACCATTGCCATATGTCTATATTATGTAGTGTAAGTAATGTAGTCTAGGGCCAATTTTTAGGGGGAGCCAATTAACTTATCCGTATGTTTTTGGAATGTGGGAGGAAACCGGAGTGCCCGGAGGAAACCCACACAGACACGGAGAGAACATACAAACTCTTTGCAGATAGTGCCCTGGCTGGGATTCGAACCAGGGATCCAGCGCTGCAAGGTGAGAGAGCTAACCACTACGCCACCGTGCTGCCCCATATATTAATAACATGCAGTTATTACCACTAACAGACAGACTGCCAAGTAATAGCTACACCAGAAGCAGAATATCTCAGAATTCAAGGCTGCACACAGTTTACAAAAAAAACTGCACACAAGCAGGAAATCTGCATTTTCTTAACCATTTGAAGTTGAAGGACAACTTTGCCTCCTACTTTATCCAGGGTGAAATCATGTTTTTCTGAGTAACATTTACTTGCTTCTGAGTCCTGCATCTAATCCTGAAAGTCACCTGCATTAGATGACACTGATAGACTGTATTACCGGTAACGAGAATCTTTTATGGAGGGCAAGTCTGCCATTGCGACTGACCACGGGTAATGGCTAATACAATGTGCAGTCACACAGGTGCAGTTAACAGGTATGCACGGAGTGGTATATCACACTACGTGCCGTGCACTCATGTAGTTATGTGGGTGCACTGAACACAACAGGTAGGTATATGCAGTGATGAGGTGGGTGCACTGAACACAACAGGTAGGTATATGCAGTGATGAGGTGGGTTCACTGAACACAATAGGTAGGTATATGCAGTGATGAGGTGGGTGCACTGAAAACAACAGGTAGGTATATGCAGTGATGAGGCGGGTGCACTGATCTCAACAGGTAGGTATATGCTGTGATGAGGTGGGTGCACTGAACACAACAGGTAGGTATATGTAGTGATGAGTAGTGTTGGGCGAACAGTGTTCGCCACTGTTCGGGTTCTGCAGAACATCACCCTGTTCGGGTGATGTTCGAGTTCGGCCGAACACCTGACGGTGCTCGGCCAAACCGTTCGGCCATATGGCCGAACTAAGAGCGCATGGCCGAACGTTCCCCGAACGTTCGGCTAGCGCTGTGATTGGCCGAACGGGTCACGTGGTTCGGACCCGAACGCGCTCTGATTGGCCGAACGGTCACGTGGTTCGGGTAAATAAATACCCGAACCACGTCATATCTCCGCCATTTGTCTGTGGGTTTAGCTTTGGGTAGGCAGGCAGGGTAGTTCGCGCTCCAGCCACGCTAGCCAGGGTCCCCCCTGTCATTGTGTCACTGCTGGGAACAGTAGTACACCGCTTGCTCAGCCACACTATATAGCATTCTGTTTACTGCCACTCTGTGTACCTCGCTCAGCCACACTATATAGCATTCTGTTTACTGCCACTCTGTGTCTGCTGGGAATAGTAGTACACCGCTTGCTCAGCCACACTATATAGCATTCTGTTTACTGCCACTCTGTGTACCTCGCTCAGCCACACTATATAGCATTCTGTTTACTGCCACTCTGTGTCTGCTGGGAATAGTGGTACACCGCTCGCTCAGCCACACTATATAGCATTCTGTTCACTGTTCTGTGTCTGCTTGGAATAGTGGTACACCGCTCGCTCAGCCACACTATATAGCATTCTGTTTACTGTTCTGTGTCTGCTGGGAATAGTGGTACACCGCTCGCTCAGCCACACTATATAGCATTCTGTTTACTGTTCTGTGTCTGCTGGGAATAGTGGTACACCGCTCGCTCAGCCACACTATATAGCATTCTGTGCACTGTTCTGTGTCTGCTGGGAATAGTGGTACACCGCTCGCTCAGCCACACTATATAGCATTCTGTTCACTGTTCTGTGTCTGCTGGGAATAGTGGTACACCGCTCGCTCAGCCACACTATATAGCATTCTGTTTACTGTTCTGTGTCTGCTGGGAATAGTGGTACACCGCTCGCTCATCCACACTATATAGCATTCTGTTCACTGTTCTGTGTCTGCTGGGAATAGTGGTACACCGCCCGCTCAGCCACACTATATAGCATTCTGTTCACTGTTCTGTGTCTGCTGGGAATAGTGGTACACCGCTCGCTCAGCCACACTATATAGCATTCTGTTCACTGTTCTGTGTCTGCTGGGAACAGTAGTACACCGCTCGCTCAGCCAGAGTATATAGCATTGTGTTTACTGCCACTCTGTGTACACCGCTCAGCCAGACTATATACCATTGTTTACTGACACTCTGTGTACACCGCTCAGCCAGACTATATACCATTGTTTACTGACACTCTGTGTACACCGCTCAGCCAGACTATATACCATTGTTTACTGCCACTCTGATTCTGCTGGGAACAGTAGTACACCGCTCGCTCAGCCAGACTATATAGCATTGTGTTTACTGCCACTCTGTGTACACCGCTCAGCCAGACTATATACCATTGTTTACTGACACTCTGTGTACACCGCTCAGCCAGACTATATACCATTGTTTACTGAAACTCTGTGTACACCGCTCAGCCAGACTATATACCATTGTTTACTGCCACTCTGATTCTGCTGGGAACAGTAGTACACCGCTCGCTCAGCCAGACTATATACCATTGTTTACTGACACTATATAGCAGACTATATAGCATTGTGTGTACACCGCTCAGCCAGACTATATACCATTGTTTACTGACACTCTGTGTACACCGCTCAGCCAGACTATATACCATTGTTTACTGCCACTCTGATTCTGCTGGGAACAGTAGTACACCGCTCGCTCAGCCAGACTATATACCATTGTTTACTGACACTCTGTGTACACCGCTCAGCCAGACTATATACCATTGTTTACTGCCACTCTGATTCTGCTGGGAACAGTAGTACACCGCTCGCTCAGCCAGACTATATACCATTGTTTACTGACACTCTGTGTACACCGCTCAGCCAGACTATATACCATTGTTTACTGCCACTCTGATTCTGCTGGGAACAGTAGTACACCGCTCGCTCAGCCAGACTATATACCATTGTTTACTGACACTATATAGCAGACTATATAGCATTGTGTGTACACCGCTCAGCCAGACTATATACCATTGTTTACTGACACTCTGTGTACACCGCTCAGCCAGACTATATACCATTGTTTACTGCCACTCTGATTCTGCTGGGAACAGTAGTACACCGCTCGCTCAGCCAGACTATATACCATTGTTTACTGACACTCTGTGTACACCGCTCAGCCAGACTATATACCATTGTTTACTGCCACTCTGATTCTGCTGGGAACAGTAGTACACCGCTCGCTCAGCCAGACTATATAGCATTGTGTTTACTGCCACTCTGTGTACACCGCTCAGCCACACTATATAGCATTGCGTACTCTGCCAGTCAGTGTGTATATTGCTGGGATCAGTAATACTCCACTCACCGTCAACCACTATATGAGCTCAACATGAGTTCCCCAGAGACCTCCGCTGTGAGCAGCACTCCCAACAACAGCAACAGCCAACGCCCCACGCAAGCTATAACATCCACCCCAGCAGCCAGTGGTCAGCAGCAGCCCTCCCCGGAGGAGAACGTTGTGTCCATCAGTCCGTCGCCAGAGCGATTAATGAGGGCTGCCATTGAGGAGATGATGGGGCCTGATGTGGAGGAGGAGGTCTGGCTCAGGCCAGCATCCCAAGTTAATGTTGAGGACGATGAGGGGTCTGTGTCTGGGGATGTTGGGGTGGCAGAGGTGGTGGGTGGGTCAGACTCAGGAGAAGAGTTGTATGATGAGGATGATGATCGGGACCATCTGTATGTGCCTCAGAGTCCGACCCCGGAAAACATGTTGTATCGTGTGTTTAGGTACTAAAATCTGCGTTCCCTCCCAGTAGTGTTGGGCGAACAGTGTTTGCCACTGTTCGGGTTCTGCAGAACATCACCCTGTTCGGGGTGACTATATAGCAGACTATATAGCATTGTGTTTAATGCCACTCTGTGTACACGGCTCAGCCACACTATATAGCATTGTGTTTACTTCCACTCTGTGTCTGCTGGGAACAGTAGTACACCGCTCACCCGCCACTGTATAGCATTGTGCTCTGTGTCACTGCTGACAATAGTGGTACACCGCTCACCCACCACTGTATAGCATTTCTGTACTGCCACTGTACTGCTGCCAGTCAGCGTGTACTTTAAGGATAAGTGAAATGAGGAAGAAATCCGGTGAAAGAGGGAGGGGCAAGGGAAGAGGTGTTTCCCCTGACGGTTCACGTACAGGCCACAGGGGAGCACCCAAGAAAACCCACTCAATACTGCCCATGTTGTCCAGGACAACAACCCTCACAGATCCAAAAGAACAGGACCAGATAATTACTTGGATGACCTCTCAAGCGTCCAGCAGTGGGTTAAGCAGCACCAGCACATCACGCACGAGGTCCGAGTCCTCAGCCAGTTAAAGTCTGGGCTTTCTTTGAAGACTGCACTGAGGATGTTACCATGGCGATTTGCAAGGTGTGCAAGACCCGCCTGAGCAGGGGGAAAAGTATTAACAACCTCTCCACCACCAGCATGAGCCGCCACATTCTATCCAAACATCCCACTCTGTGGGCAAACGCGGCAGGACAGGGTACCACCAGCAACACTGCCTCCCTTGGGTTCACCAGACTCACCACCAGACCCGCCTCAGCAGCAGCAGTAGCCCAGCCATTGCGTGGTTCACAACATTCACAAACATCAGACGATGCTGACACTGTCACTTTCCGGACTAGTGCTCTTGAGGTCTCCCAGTGTTCATCAAACACAACAACCAACAGCCCTTCGGTGTGCAGCGCTACGGTTGAGTTGTCTGTCTCTGAGATGTTTGAGCACAAGAGGAAATTGCCAGCAAATGACCCCCGGGCCGTGGCAGTAACAGCCAGCCAGCATAGCCAAGCTTCTGGCCTGCGAAATGCTGCCATATCGAGTGGTGGAGACAAACAGCTTCAAGGGCATGATGTCAGTGGCCATCCCACGTTACGTTGTTCCCAGCCGCTACCACTTTGCGCGCTCTGCAGTGCCTGAGTTGCATGAGCACGTGGTCAGCTAAATAACCCGAAGCTTGAAGAATGCCGTTGCCTGCAAGGTTCACCTCACCACTGACACCTGGACGAGTGCGTTCGGCCAGGGTCGATACATCTCCCTTACCGCGCACTGGGTGAACCTTGTGGAGCCTGGCAGCGATTCCTCACCTGCTACGGCGCGGGTGTAGCCCACGCCGCAAACAGCTGGATAACAACAGCAGCACCTACCTCTCTGACTCCTTCTCCTCCAACGCATCTCAAAGCTGTACCTCATCCGGAAATGCTAACCCAGCACCAGCAGCAGTAGGATCGTGGAAGCAGTGCAGCACAGCTGTTGGCATGCGTCAGCAAGCGTTGCTGAAGCTGATCTGCCTTGGGGATAAGCAGCACACAGGGGAGGAAATTTGGAGGGGAATAAAGGAACAGACGGATTTGTGGCTGGCACCGCTGGACCTGAAACCGGGCATGAAGCTAGACACCTGGCACGAACTGGCAATGTACGCAATAGAGGTGCTGGCTTGCCCGGCAGCCAGCGTTATGTCGGAACGCTGTTTCAGTGCTGCCGGAGGCATCATCACAGATCGGCGTATCCGCCTCTCCACAGAAAATGCAGACCGTCTGACTCAAATTAAAATGAATCAATCCTGGATTGGAAACGACTACGCAACACTCCTGGACCCCAACCAAGTAACATGACCGATGAACATCTGGGATGGTTTAGCGTTTCCGGTCCCTGTTTATTGAACCTCTCATCTGTATTACATTTATGACTGCATGGCGGCAAAAAGCATTGCTGCTATATCCGCACGCTTTTTGTCCTCATGCAAGGCCTGGGTTGTTGTGTCTCACAAAGCGTGGCCTTCTCCTCCTGCGCCTCCTCCTGTTCCATCACGTGTGCTGCTGCTGCTGCTGCTGCTGCTGCTGCTGGGTTACCGTTGCCGGTCCCTGTTTATGGAACCTCTTATCTTTATTACATTTATGACTACATGGCGGTACAAAGCATGCTATCCGCACGCTTTTTGTCCTCATGCAAGGCCTGGGTTGTTGTGTCTCACAAAGCGTGGCCTTCTCCTCCTGCGCCTCCTCCTTTTCCATCACGTGTGCTGCTGCTGCTGCTGCTGGGTTACCGTTGCCGCGTGGTCCCTGTTTATGGAACCTCTTATCTTTATTACATTTATGACTACATGGCGGTACAAAGCATGCTATCCGCACGCTTTTTGTCCTCATGCAAGGCCTGGGTTGTTGTGTCTCACAAAGCGTGGCCTTCTCCTCCTGCGCCTCCTCCTGTTCCATCACGTGTGCTGCTGCTGCTGCTGCTGCTGCTGGGTTACCGTTGCCGCGTGGTCCCTGTTTATTGAACCTCTTATCTTTATTACATTTATGACTACATGGCGGTACAAAGCATGCTATCCGCACGCTTTTTGTCCTCATGCAAGGCCTGGGTTGTTGTGTCTCACAAAGCGTGGCCTTCTCCTCCTGCGCCTCCTCCTGTTCCATCACGTGTGCTGCTGCTGCTGCTGCTGCTGGGTTAGCGTTGCCGCGTGGTCCCTGTTTATTGAACCTCTTATCTTTATTACATTTATGACTACATGGCGGTACAAAGCATGCTATCCGCACGCTTTTTGTCCTCATGCAAGGCCTGGGTTGTTGTGTCTCACAAAGCGTGGCCTTCTCCTCCTGCGCCTCCTCCTGTTCCATCACGTGTGCTGCTGCTGGGTTAGCGTTGCCGCGTGGTCCCTGTTTATTGAACCACTTATCTTTATTACATTTATGACTGCATGGTGGTACAAAGCATGCTATCCGCACGCTTCTTGTCCTCATGCAAGGCCTGGGTTGTTGTGTCTCAAAGCGTGGCCTTCTCCTCCTGCGCCACCCTCCTCCTGTTCCATCACGTGTGCTGCTGCTGGGTTAGCATTACCGGTCCCTTTTCCTGGAACCTCTTATATGTATTACATTTATGACTGCATGCCGACAAAAAGCATGTTACCTGTGCAAAGAAAACAGACATTTCCCGCATTTAAAAGACAGTTTTCCCTTTGAAACTTTAAAATCGATTTTCTCAAAAACTATAAGCTCTTTTTGCTAAATTTTTTTTTCCTCTTGTACCCACTCCCAAGGTGCACATACCCTGTAAATTTGGGGTATGTAGCATGTAAGGAGGCTTTACAAACCACAAAAGTTCGGGTCCCCATTGACTTCCATTATGTTCGGAGTTCGGGTCGAACACCCGAACATCGCGGCCATGTTCGGCCTGTTCGGCCCGAACCCGAACATCTAGATGTTCGCCCAACACTAGTGATGAGGTGGGTTCACTGAACACAACAGGTAGGTATATGCAGTACTGGGTATTACAATGTGCACCTGTCACACACACACACAGGTAGTCACTGAATGTGCTGGGCCTGGCTGGTAGTGGCACACACACAGGCCTCAATTCACTAAGCTTTATCAAACACTTTATCGAACGTTTGATAATTTACCTCATGGGTAAAATCTAATTTTGAATTCACTAAGGTGTTATATATTAATGAATGTTTTATCAACAAACATGTTCAATAAATCTGTAACACCTTAGTGAATTCAAAATTAGATTTTACTCATGAGGTACATTATCAAATGTTTGATAAAATGTTTAAAATGTTTCATAAAGCTTAGTGAATTGAGGCCATAATATGAATTAGCAAGGCTGTCTATGCAACACAAGTGTCAGTGGGACACAGAGAAAAAAAAATAGATCACAAGAACAAGATTAGCTCTCAAAAGAGCTGTTGTGGGGTGCTATTTTAGCAATAAGAAATCAGCAAGGAGCAAGCTAACAAGTCTACAAGAGCCTAACTAATCTTTCCCTATGAGAGTCTACAGCAGCTGTCCCTTCTCTAATTAGTGTAGGCACACGAGTGAATGTAATGGCTGGCGGTGCCTGCCTTTTATAAGGGGGGGAGTGGCTCCAGGAGGGGGTGTAGCCTGATTGGCTACAATGTGCCTGCTGACTGTGATGTAGAGGGTCAAAGTTGACCCTGATAGTGCATTATGGGGGCGAACCGAACTTCCTGAAAAGTTCGCCTTAGATGGCGAACACGAACCACCGGAAGTTCGCCAGGAACCGTTTGCCGGCGAACCGTTCGGGCCATCTCTAGATTCAACCCGAAGCCTGATTGCAACTCTCCAAATGTAGCCACAATACTTAAGTAGAAGAAAAAGTGGCAGTGCACATCTGGCTAAAACGGCACTTTTATTCCAATAAAATCGGTTCACAAGGCAATATCCATCACATATGGAGAGAGGTACAGGCAGTGAGAGGTATACAGCTGTTTTGCACCTAGTCATCGTGGCGCATGATCAGGACAAACCTCCCCATATCAAAATGCCCCCTTAAATACTCTCTTACTTATTGAGGTAGGCAGACACCACCAATCACCGCTATGTGGCCATCCGCCGTCTGGAGCGCGCGCCGCTCGTGTGTGGTACAATATTTCCTCCCTTGGAGCGCATTTCCAGGTCAAAAAGGCGCGTCACTTCCAGGTGGCGTCATATTACGTATGCCACACAATTGCATGTTCGCAATAGCCTGTGGAACGCGAACGTCACACGGCCTGTGGAACACGAACGTCACACGGCCTGACGTACAATAAAGCGACCTCATGGACGCATAGTTGACACCTTCATGCGCCCCACTGCCATCTTGTGGCTAATTTACAGATTACAAGTATATATTCAAATCTTATAGTAAAAGAGGAAATTGTGCTGCTGCCTCAATGGAACAACACTAATAGATCCTAACAACATAATGGGTCATAGTGTGTGTGTGTGGGGGGAATGAAACTTTTAATGAACATTAACAAAATTTGCCAAAATTGAAGATCATTCACCACCCCACAAAGATAGGATGACCCAGTATGGTCAGGATGACAGTCCATTCCTATAAATGATAATACAAAAAATAAGAGTAAAAAGACATCATGTAATTAAATTGAAGAAGTTCCTAAAAATCACTAAGGACATCTGATAAAAAGTGAAACATCTTATACATCAAAGCATTAAATGAATACTGAGAGATTATTTCTCTCATTCAGCCCAAAGGTCCATCTGCCTCAAAAAATGAGATGCAATAACTTTCTCTCTAAAGAAGTTTCCTTTGCCAATCTCCCCCTCAACTGTCTGTCTTAACCTGTTTAATACTCAAAAACCTTAGCTTGGTGATGTCCCCCCCCCCCCCCCCTCCGTGGGCCAGACACATATGTTCAATTGCATGTGGAGAGTAGAGTTGGGCCGAACGGTTCGCCTGCGAACGGTTCCATGCGAACTTCAGTGGTTCGCGTTCGCGTCCCGCAGGCGAACCTTTGCGGAAGTTCGGTTCGCCCCATAATGCACATGGAGGGTCAACTTTGACCCTCTACATGACAGTCAGCAGGCCCAGTGTAGCCAATTAGGCTACACTAGCCCCTGGAGCCCCACCCCCCCTTATATAAGGCAGGCAGCGGCGGCCATTACGGCCACTCGTGTGCCTGCATTAGACAGAGTAGGGTGAGCTGCTGCAGACTGTCTCTCAGGGAAAGATTAGTTAGGCTTAGCTTGTTCCTGTCTGGCTGCATACCTGTTCTGTGAACCCACCAATGCATACCTGTGCTGTGAACCCACCACTGCATACCTGTGCTGTGAACCCACCACTGCATACCTGTTCTGTTCAGTGGACCCGCCACTGTATACCTGTTCATTGAACCCACCACTGCATACCTGTGCTGTGAACCCACCACTGCATACCTGTGCTGTGAACCCACCACTGCATACCTGTGCTGTGAACCCACCACTGCATACCTGTTCTGTTCAGTGGACCCGCCACTGCATACCTGTTCTGTTTAGTGAACCGCCACTGTATACCTGTTCTGTTTAGTGAACCCGCCACTGCATACCTGTTCTGTTCAGTGGACCCGCCACTGCATACCTGTTCTGTTCAGTGAACCGCCACTGTATACCTGTTCTGTTTAGTGAACCCGCCACTGCATACCTGTTCTGTTCAGTGGACCCGCCACTGCATACCTGTTCTGTTCAGTGAACCCACCGCATCAGTGCGCATACCTGTGCAGTTAAGTGAACCCGCCACTGCATACCTGTTCTGTTCAGTGGACCCGCCACTGCATACCTGTTCTGTTTAGTGAACCGCCACTGTATACCTGTTCTGTTTAGTGAACCCGCCACTGCATACCTGTTCTGTTCAGTGAACCCACCGCATCAGTGCGCATACCTGTGCAGTTAAGTGAACCCGCCACTGCATACCTGTTCTGTTCAGTGGACCCGCCACTGCATACCTGTTCTGTTTAGTGAACCGCCACTGTATACCTGTTCTGTTTAGTGAACCCGCCACTGCATACCTGTTCTGTTCAGTGGACCCGCCACTGCATACCTGTTCTGTTTAGTGAACCCGCCACTGCATACCTGTTCTGTTCAGTGGACCCGCCACTGCATACCTGTTCTGTTTAGTGAACCCACCACTGCATACCTGTTCTGTTCAGTGGACCCGCCACTGTACACCTGTTCATTGAACCCACCACTGCATACCTGTGCTGTGAACCCACCACTGCATACCTGTGCTGTGAACCCACCACTGCATACCTGTGCTGTGAACCCACCACTGCATACCTGTTCTGTTCAGTGGACCCGCCACTGCATACCTGTTCTGTTTAGTGAACCGCCACTGTATACCTGTTCTGTTTAGTGAACCCGCCACTGCATACCTGTTCTGTTCAGTGGACCCACCGCATCAGTGCGCATACCTGTGCAGTTAAGTGAACCCGCCACTGCATACCTGTTCTGTTCAGTGGACCCGCCACTGCATACCTGTTCTGTTTAGTGAACCCGCCACTGCATACCTGTTCTGTTCAGTGAACCCACCGCATCAGTGCGCATACCTGTGCAGTTAAGTGAACCCGCCACTGCATACCTGTTCTGTTCAGTGAACCGCCACTGTATACCTGTTCTGTTTAGTGAACCCGCCACTGCATACCTGTTCTGTTCAGTGGACCCGCCACTGCATACCTGTTCTGTTCAGTGAACCCACCGCATCTGTGCGCATACCTGTGCAGTTAAGTGAACCCGCCACTGCATACCTGTTCTGTTCAGTGGACCCGCCACTGCATACCTGTTCTGTTTAGTGAACCGCCACTGTATACCTGTTCTGTTTAGTGGACCCGCCACTGCATACCTGTTCTGTTCAGTGAACCCACCGCATCAGTGCGCATACCTGTGCAGTTAAGTGAACCCGCCACTGCATACCTGTTCTGTTCAGTGGACCCGCCACTGCATACCTGTTCTGTTTAGTGAACCGCCACTGTATACCTGTTCTGTTTAGTGAACCCGCCACTGCATACCTGTTCTGTTCAGTGGACCCGCCACTGCATACCTGTTCTGTGAACCCGCCACTGTATACCTGTTCTGTTCAGTGAACCCACCGCATCAGTGCGCATACCTGTGCAGTTAAGTGAACCCACCTACCTACGTGAGTGCACGCAGTGTGATATACCACTCCGTGCATACCCGATATGGACAAAACAGGTAGAGGAAGAGGTAGTGGCAGAGCCAGAGGAAGGCCACCCGGCAGGTCTGCGCGAGGTCGTGTAAATGTAATTTCGTGTGGACCTGGCCCACAGTACAGTGCTCGGAAGAAGGCACGTCCCATCACCTCCCAAGATTGTCAGGACGTGGTTGAGTATTTAGCGACACAGAACACCTCATCTTGCTCAGCCACCAGTGCTACTACTAGCACCACTTCCGCTGCATTTGACACTTCGCAAGAATTATTTAGTGGTGAAATCACTGATGCACAGCCATTGTTGTTACAGCCAGATGAATTTTCACCAGCTCATATGTCTGAGTTACGCGGCAACATTATGGATGTAACGTGTAAGGAGGATGAAGGACCTACTGATGTTGGTGCATGTTTGGATTTGTCTGAGGCAAGCGAAGCTGGGCAGGATGATTACGATGATGACGATGATAGGGATCCTCTGTATGTACCCAATAGAGGAGATGAAGAGGGGGACAGTTCAGAGGGGGAGTCAGAGAGTAGGAGGAGGAGAGAAGTTGCTGAAAGAAGCTGGGGCAGCTCTTTGTCAGGAACAGCTGGTGGCAGTGTCCGGCACCATGTATTGCCACCTATGTACAGCCAGCCAACTTGCCCTTCAGCATCAGCTGCTGAGGTCCCCATAGTGCCCACATCCCAGGGTGGCTCAGCGGTGTGGAAATTTTTTAATGTGTGTGCCTCAGATCGGACCAAAGCCATCTGTTCGCTCTGCCAACAAAAATTGAGCCGTGGAAAGGCCAACACTCACGTAGGGACAAGTGCCTTACGAAGGCACCTGGAGAAAAGGCACAAACAGCAATGGGATGGCCACCTGAGCAAAAGCAGCAGCAGCACACAAAAGCAAAGCCACCCTCCTTCTCCTCTTCCTCCTCCATCAGGTGCATTATCTGCTTCTGCCGCTTTCTACCTTCCACCTTCACAGGCACCCTCCTCCACTCCGCCTCTGCCCTTGAGCGGTTCCTGCTCCTCTGCCCACAGCAGCAGTCAGGTGTCCGTGAAGGAAATGTTTGAGCGGAAGAAGCCAATTTCGGCCAGTCACCCCCTTGCCCGGCGTCTGACAGCTGGCGTGGCGGAACTGTTAGCTCGGCAGCTGTTACCATACCGGCTGGTGGACTCTGAGGCCTTCCGTAAATTTGTGGCCATCTGAACACCGCAGTGGAAGATGCCAGGCCGCACTTATTTTTCGAGAAAGGCCATACCCCAACTGCACCGTGAAGTTGAGAGGCAAGTGGTGTCATCTCTTGCGAAGAGCGTTGGGTCAAGGGTACACCTGACCACGGATGCCTGGTCTGCCAAGCACGGGCAGGGCCACTACATTACCTACACAGCCCATTGGGTGAACCTGGTGGTGAACGATGGCAAGCAGGGCGCAGCGGACCAAATTGTGACACCTCCACGGCTTGCAGGCAGGCCTCCTGCCACCTCCTCTCCTCCTGCTACATGCTCTTCGCTGTCCTCCTCCTCCTTGGCTGAGTGGCAGTTCTCCTCTCCAGCTACACAGCCCCAGCTCCGCAGGGCCTATGCTGCATGCCAGGTACGACGGTGTCACGCCATCTTAGACATGGCTTGTCTCAAAGCGGAGAGTCACACTGGAGCAGCTCTCCTGGCTGCTCTTAAGAAACAGGTGGATGAGTGGCTGACCCCGCACCACCTGGAGATAGGCAACGTGGTGTGCGACAACGGCAGCAATCTGCTTGCCGCTTTGCATATGGGGAAGCTGACACACATACCCTGCATGGCACATGTCATGAATCTAGTGGTTCAAAGATTTGTGGCAAAGTACCCTGGCTTAGCGAATGTCCTGAAGCAGGCCAGGAAGTTCTGTGGGCATTTGAGGCGGTCTTACACAGCCATGGCACGCTTTGCGGAAATTCAGCGGAAAAACAACATGCCGGTGAGACGCCTCATTTGCGATAGCCCGACTCGCTGGAACTCGACCCTGCTCATGTTCTCCCGCCTGCTAGAACAGAAGAAAGCCGTGACCCACTACCTCTACAACTACAGTAGAATGAAACAGTCTGGGAAGATGGGGATGTTCTGGCCCGACAACTGGACACTGATGGAGAATGCATGCAGGCTCATGCGGCCGTTTGAGGAGGTGACCAACCTGGTGAGCCGCAGTGAGGGCACCATCAGCGACTTAATTCCCTACGCTTACTTCTTGGAGCGTGCTGTGCGTAGAGTGGTGGATGAAGCTGTGAATGAGCGTGACCAGGAACCGTTACAGCAGGAACAGGCATGGGACCAATTTTCATCAGACCCAGCTGTTTCCTCAACACCTGCGGCAGCACAGAGGGGGGAGGAGGAGGAAGAAGAGAAGTCGTGTGCAGAAGACGAATCAGACTCAGAGGATGATGAGCAAGGTGTTTCTTTGGGGGAGGAGGAGGAGGAGGAGGAGGGGACAGCGGCAGGAGAACAACCTCAGCAGGCATCGCAAGGGGCTTGTGCTGCTCAACCTTCCCGTGGTATTGTTCGCGGCTGGGGGGAGGAGGTTGACTTACCTGACGTCACTGAGGAAGAGCAAGAGGAGATGGAGGGTACTGGATCCGACTTTGTGCAGATGTCGTCTTTTATGCTGTCCTGCCTGTTGAGGGACCCCCGTATAAAAAACCTCAAGGGGAATGAGCTGTACTGGGTGGCCACACTACTAGACCCTCGGTACAGGCACAAAGTGGCGGACCTGTTACCAACTCACCGGAAGGTGGAAAGGATGCAGCACATGCAGAACCAGCTGTCAACTATGCTTTACAATGCCTTTAAGGGTGATGTGACGGCACAACGCCAGCAAGGTACCACTGCCACTAATCCTCCTCCCGTGTCCACGCAGTCAAAGACAGGACGCTCCAGCGATCTCATGGTGATGTCGGACATGCGGACGTTCTTTAGTCCAACGCCTCGCCGTAGCCCTTCCGGATCCACCCTCCACCAACGCCTGGAACGGCAGGTAGCCGACTACCTGGCCTTAAGTGTGGATGTAGACACTGCTGTGAACAGCGATGAGGAACCCTTGAACTACTGGGTGCGCAGGCTTGACCTGTGGCCAGAGCTGTCCCAATTTGCCATCCAACTTCTCTCCTGCCCTGCCGCAAGCGTCCTGTCAGAAAGGACCTTCAGCGCAGCTGGAGGCATTGTCACAGAGAAGAGAAGTCGCCTAAGTCACAAAAGTGTTAAGTACCTCACCTTTATCAAAATGAATGAGGCATGGATCCCGGAGGGCTGCTGCCCGCCCCAAGACTAAGTCAGTCCCCGCACATACAGCATCTCTGCCTGCACGCCGTGTGACTGGCTGCCTGGCCTGCCCCAAGAAGACTAAGTCGCTCCCAGTCCCTCCACACAGCATGTCTGCCTGCAGGCCGCTTGACTACCTTCTCCGCCACCACCAACAGGGTCCGGGACTCCAGGCGGATTGCTGAATTTTTTAGGCCGCTGCTAGCAGCGGCCGCTGTAATAATTTTTCGGGTGCGTGTACATGACTGCCTAATTTTTCTGGCTGCACTGCGGGCAGCTGCAACAACAAAAGAAAAGGCATGTACATGCACCCATTCCCCTTCGTGATCATTACCTTGCCGTGGTGAAGGGGCTTGCGTATCACAATGGAGCAATGACCGGCGCCTAGATGAGTGTCTCGGGGGGCACACCCACGATAATAAGGTCGTTGCCTCATTGTGGTCAGACCAAATTTGATCAGCTGGACAGTCACTGTTCTGTCATTCAGCTACATCAGCCAGGTGACCATATGGGCTGTAAAGCCACCAAAACCTGCACTCTCGCCATGGTGCGCACCAGTAAAGCACGGCCGTCACTACACAAACAGCTGTTTGCGGTGCGTTACACGATGAGTTTGGTGTGTCAGTGTGAAGCTGTACCTTAATTACACTACCTGATTGATGTATACACATGCAAGATGTTTGAAAGCACTTTAGGCCTGTCATTTAGCATTCAATGTGATTTCTGCCCTTAAAACGCTGCTTTGCGTCAAATCCAGATTTTTCCCGGGGACTTTTGGCATGTATCCCACTCCGCCATCCCCCCCTCCAGGTGTTAGACCCCTTGAAACATCTTTTCCATCACTTTTGTGGCCAGCATAATTATTTTTTTTTTTCAAAGTTCGCATCCCCATTGAAGTCTATTGCGGTTCGCGAACTTTAACGCGAACCGAACCTTTCGCGAAAGTTCGCGAACCTGGTTCGCGAACCGAAAATCGGAGGTTCGGCCCAACTCTAGTGGAGAGCCTTCTCCGCTGTGGACAGACCTGCAATGGGCCTGATAGCAATCCTTCAGCATATTTGTGGTCTCACCCACATAAATCCACTGACAAGGACACACCAGGGCATATACAAGTCCTTTAGTTCTACATACACTTTTTTTATTTTGCAAGACTGACCACAGTGTGTGAACTGGCTCCCCCTGACAATGAAATTACTGATGACATCTGAAATTGCCCACCGGACGAGCAGCACCCAGCCAAGATAGCGAATGAGGGTTATCTAATGCACAGTGGGAGAGTTTATCTTTCAAATTGGGTATCCTTCTATAGGACACACAGGGTGGCAATATACTTTTGTCTTGGAGAAGTTTATCCTGTTGGATGATCCACCAATTTTTAGAAATCGTTTTTTTTAATTGTCTCATACATAGGGGAGTATGAAAAATGCATATAAAAATGATTTTGTTTTTTTTCTGGTGAACCCTGGGGATCAATAATGAGTCCCTGTCTCTTTTAGCCGCTTTATTGATAGCCTGATCTATTAATTTCTCCTCATACCTCCTGGCTGTTAACCTTTGCTTTAGATTCCCTGCTTGTGAAACAAAATCCTCCTAGGTACTTGCATTCCTCCTAAATCGGAGGAATTGACTATAAGGTAAGCTTTTAATTGTCATCGAGGGGTGGTAGCTTGTAACTCGTAAGATATAATTTGCAGCAGAATTTTTTTTACTAAATGTCTTTGTAAGCAAGCCACCACCCCTGACAGCAGTATCCAGATCAAGGAACTCCAATTGTTCAAACTCACTCTGTGGACCTTGCCAAATCACACATTCCTTGATGAATAGAAGGTAGTAGCTTCCCAGTGGCCCATGAAGAGGCCGGCATAAATGGGGGCCACAGTGCTCCCCATTGCAGTGCCGACCTCCTGATGGTAACACTGGCGGTCAAAGTAGAACGAGTTCCTGGTGAGGAGAAACTCCAGACCCGCCAGAACAAACCATCTCATTGCTTTGCTTAAGCTTAATTCAGGTAAAAATTCATCCACAGCTTGTAACCCGTCTTGATGACAAATTCAACTATGTATAGACACTACATCTATACATGCTAAAAATTAGTCAGTCTACCATTCAAAATTATTCAAAATGTTATGAACTTTCAAAGTATCTCCTATATAGGATGGAAGGGAACGTAATAACGGTCTCAACTGAAAGTCCAAAAATTGTGATATAGGTTCTGTCAGGGACCCAATAGCCGAAACTATTGGGCGTCCCGGAGGGTGTTCTAAAGATTTATGAATTCTCGGTATGCAGTACCACACTGGGCTACGTGGATGTTCTGGTAGCAATTTGTTAGCTACAGTTCTATCCAAGGCTCCATCAGTCATTCCCTTATGCAATATTTTTTTGACATAGGTGGGAGTTGGATTTGAAGACAATTTAGAATATGTTGAGCTGTCCTCCAATTGTCTCAAACATTCAGTTCAATAATTCTCAGTTGCCAATACCACAACTCCTCCCACCTTATTGACAGAGGGACCACTGTATAGGTATAGTATAGTATAGGTAGCCAGGAGGGCCAATTTAGGTGGGCATATGAACAAACCTCTATCCCCCCGAATGCAGAGTAGTGAGGCAGTGGGAACATAGAGAAGTTACTTACGTCTCGTCTCCACCAACAATCTATCTTCTCCAGGCATCTTTGTCTCTATAATTACAGTGTCCAATCTATCTTCTCCAAGCATCCCCATCCCTAGAGGGTGCTGTAATCATAGAGATGAGGATGCTCCCACTGCCACACTATTCTGTATTCTGAGGGAGAGGGGGTCTCCACGAGGCCCGCTGAGGATCTCCATGAGGCTCGCTGTGGACTTCAATATCACCTGCACACTGTGGCTGTTATGGTGTTTCCCTACAGCACTGGAAAGTGCCTTTTCACCTACTTTTTGGTACCTTTTCGAATTGCAGTGTGTTGAAAGTTGCCAAATCTAATATACTAGGGGTGTCTTGTAGATCTTCTCTCCCCAATTTCTATGCCCCCTTTGTACCTTTTTGTCTCCATTGTGCCTTATATCCCCTATGTACCTCTTGTGTACCCCTGTGTCCTCCTCTGTCCCCCTGTGTCTTCATCTGTGCCCCTGTGTCCTCCTCTTTCCACTTATGTCCTCCTCTGTCCTCCTGTGTCCTTCCCTGTTCCCCTCGTATCCTCCTGTGCCCCCCTGTGTCCCCCTGTGTAGCTCTCTGTGCCCATTATATCCTCCTGTGTCCCAATGTGTCCTCTCCCATCCTACTGTGTCCTCCTCTGAGCCCCTTGTGTCCTCCTGTGTCCCCCTGTGTCCTCCTATGTCCCCCTGTGTAATTCTTAGTGCCCATTTTGTCCTCCTGTGTCCCCCAAATGTTGATTGTGTGTAATGACATGATCAGGAGAAACCAGCACTAGAGAAAGCTGTGAGGTAGATGAGACTTCGCTGATTGCTGCAGCCGCCCCGGAGCAGGTGAGAAACGCATTTCTGCTGCGCTCTGCAAACTACATGGGGGGACCACAGTAAAGGGAGACCCCAACATCATGACAGGTTGGTGGCGGTTTGTTTTCATAGGTGTTCGTAAGTTGTGAACTCCCTGTATTAAGTCCATAAGATGCAGTAACTTTTTTTCTCCACTTTTGTGCATCTTATGGTTCAAAAATGTACTTTAAACATTAGATTAAAAATTATTTCCTTGGTGAAAACTAAGGAGAAAAAGTTAATTGGATTGGGCTCATACTGAGAGAGAATTATGGTATGTGTGTACAGTTAGAGATGAGCCGAAATTTTCGAAATTTCGAACTGCTTTTATTACGAATGCGAAATTTAACATTACGACCCAAATTCGTAATTTCGTAATTAATTTTCAAATCGTAATTTACAATTTCGTAATCGAAATTTCACTCCCGTAATGACGAATTTCGTGTCTCCAACCGAAATTTTACTTTTTCAGGTTTGTAAGGGTTTCTATCCCTCTAGATGCCTAAAATGAATAGCACAGCCAGTCCTCCTCCTCCTCCTCCTCCTCCTCCTCCTCCTCCTCCTCCTCCTCCTCCTCCTCCTCCTCCTCCTCCTCCTCCTCCTCCTCCTCCTCCTCCTCCTCCTCCTCCCTCTCTCTCTCTCTCTCTCTCTCTCTCTCTCTCTCTCTCTCTCTCTCTCTCTCTCTCTCTCCAGAGATCTGTAGTATTTCAAAACCATACTCACATTCATGACATGTCCAGGGATCAAACCCAGGCCAACCACATGGAAGACAGCTATGCTCACCACCATACCACCAAACACACACTAAATAGACTGCTAACCTAAATCTTACTTGTAGACAGTCATATGAGACACATGCTGGGTGCAGGGCTTTGTGATTGGACCATGGACCATGCGATAGAGTGAGGTGCAAAAATGAAATCATGCCTAGCAGAGGATGGTTTCACAATGCTAAATGCTAGGCTGGCTGTGGTGCAATTGGTTAGTGCGTCTGGCTGGTAACAGCAAGGTTACAGGTTCGATTCCATCCAGGCATGTCTTTTCCTTTTGCGTTCAACAGTTGTCCAAACAGAGCCAACAGAGCCCCAGATAGCCATGTAGAGTTAGGTCACAGCTAGCCTGGCTGTGGTGCAATTGGTTAGTGTGTCTGGCTGGTAACAGCAAGGTTACAGGTTCGATTCCATCCAGGCATGTCTTTTCCTTTTGAGTTCAACAGTTGTCCAAACACCGAGCACAAAGTTTTGCATGCGTAAAGTTTTACGCACGCAAAATACCCCATGGGGTTCAATGGCGCAGCGCGCGCACGCAAAAGGAAAAGACATGCCTGGATGGAATCAAACCTGTAACCTTGCTGTTACCAGCCAGACACACTAACCAATTGCACCACAGCCAGGCTAGCTGTGACCTAACTCTACATGGCTATCTGGGGCTCTGTTGGCTCTGTTTGGACAACTGTTGAACGCAAAAGGAAAAGACATGCCTGGATGGAATTGAACCTGTAACCTTGCTGTTACCAGCCAGACACACTAACCAATTGCACCACAGCCAGCCTAGCATTTAGCACTGTGAAACCATCCTCTGCTAGGCATGATTTCATTTTTGCACCTCACTCTATCGCATGGTCCAATCACAAAGCCCTGCACCCAGCATGTGTCTCATATGACTGTCTACAAGTAAGATTTAGGTTAGCAGTCTATTTAGTGTGTGTTTGGTGGTATGGTGGTGAGCATAGCTGTCTTCCATGTGGTTGGCCTGGGTTTGATCCCTGGACATGTCATGAATGTGAGTATGGTTTTGAAATACTACAGATCTCTGGAGAGAGAGAGAGAGAGAGAGGAGGAGGAGGAGGAGGAGGAGGAGGAGGAGGAGGAGGAGGAGGAGGAGGAGGAGGAGGAGGAGGAGGAGGTTGGTTGTTCATTTTAGGCATCTAGAGGGATAGAAACCTTTGCAAACTTTAAAATACTAAATTTCGTAATCGTAATTACGAAAATTTGCGTAATTTGCGAAAATTACGAAATTTCGATTACTGCTAAAATCGTAATTGTAGTAATTTCGCGAAATTTCGGAAATTCGTAATTAGGTCATTACGCTCATCCCTATGTACAGTTTATTGTCTGTCAAAAATATGCAGACCCCTATTCAATTCACTTTTTCTCTTACAATTTCTCCTGGGAGATAGTTTTTCATCTGATAAAAATTATCTTTGAAAAATACCAAAAACTAGGTGAAAAAGTCCTTTCAAAATTATTTTGTATGGTATTTTCTTGCTCACTGGTGGCTTAAAAAGCATTTGATTGATAAAGTGTGAAAATATCACCTAAAAGAAAGCGTGAGAGAAAAAGTTAGTTGAATAAGGGCCGCTGTATCTTACAAGATTATAATAAAAGGCATTTTCAGCTATGCTACCCCATCTTATACAGTGCTGCCCATAATTATTCATACCCGTGGCAAATTTTGACTTAAAGTTATTTTTATTCCAACAGCAAGTCATTTTTTGACAAGAAATGACATTGGTGTCTCCCATCGTCTTATTATCACATTGGTGATAATAAGACAATGTACAAGATGCATTATTGTGGAAAAAAATAATGTCTCTGCTTTTTTTTTTGCATTTGAGCAAAAAGTGTCCAGTCCAAAATTATTCATACTCTTCACAAACTGTCACAGTCTGTGGGAAAATCCAAAGTTCTATATCATTCCAAATAGTTTAAGCTGTTCTAAAGCATCCTAATTACCCTGATTAACTGGGAACAGCTGTTTCAACAACTGAACAGGTGAAAAACAATAGCTTTCTGCAGTTGGTTTGTGGACAGTCATGGCTAAGACAAATGAGCTCAGTGAGGACCTGCGGCTGCACATTGTGGCTGCTCACAAGTCAGGGAAGGGCAACAAGGCCATTTCTAAATGTTTTCAAGTTCCAGTGGCTACCGTGCAAAGTATTATTAAAAATACAAGATGTTCAGCACTGTGAAAAATCTCAGAGGATGTGGTCGGAAGCCAAAAGTGACACCTGTACTTGCCAGGAGGATAGTGAGAGAGGTGAAAAAGAATCCAAGGATCACCACCAAGGCCATCCTGGTGAATCTGGGCTCTGTTGGTGGCAATGTCCCAAGGCAGATAATCCAACAGACACTGCACACTGCTGGGTTCCACGGATGCAGACCAAGGAGGATGCCACTTCTCCAGATAAGGCACACAGAAGCTAGTTTGGCCTTTGCAAATGCTCATCTGGACAAAGAAGAAGACTTTTGGTCTTCTGTGTTATGGTCAGTAGGGATGGCCCAGCCTAGGAGAACTCACGAAGAAGCATGTGATCTGTTTGATCAGCTGATAGATTTGTAAGGCTCTGATTTGCTGGTCATGATCATGTGTTAAACAAGGAAGTCATCACAGCAAATCAGAGGCTTACAAATCTATCAGCTGATCAAGCTGATCATGTGCTTCTCCATGAGTTCTCCTAGGCTGGGCCATCTCTAATGGTCAGATGAAACAAAAATTAAATTGTTTGGTCACAATGATGTTTCCTTTATTTGGCGTAAAAAAGGAGAAGCTTCAACCCAAAGAACGCCATGCCTACTATCAAACATAGTGGTGGGAGCCTAATGCTTTGGGGGTGTTTTTCAGCCAATGAACCTGGGAACCTAATCACAATAAACGGCACCATGAAAAAAGAGCAATACAGGAGGATTCTCAATGACAACATCAGGCAGTCTGCAGAGAAACTTGGCCTTAAACACCAGTAGACATGTCAGCGTGACAATGACCCACAACAAACAACAAAAGTGGTGAAGAAATGGTTAGCAGACAACAACATTAATGTTTTGGAGTGGCCCATCCAAAGTCCTGACTTGAATCCATTTGAGATTCTATGGATGATGGCAAGAAGACCCTCCAACCTGAAAGATTTGGAGCTCATTGCTAAAGATGAATGGGCAAAAATACCTGTGGACACGTGCAAAAAGCTGGTCTGCAATTATAGGAAGCATTTGATTGCTGTAGTAGCCAATAAAGCCTTTTTATATTGATTATTGCGAAGGGTATGAATAATTTTGGACTGGACACTTTTTGCTGAAATGTAAATAAAAGCTGTCAAATGTTTTTTTTTTCCACAATAATGCCTCTTGTACATCGTCTTACTACCTTTTGGGAGACACCTATGTCATTTCCTGTCAAAAAATTACTTACTGCCAGGGGTGCTCGGATACCCCTTTTCAAAAGCTGAATTGATCCGGATCGGATACCCGGATATCCGGATCCGAACGTTCTGATATCCGCGTTCATGCGGCTATCTGAACGCATTATCCACCCGGATTCGGATATCCAGATAGAAAAACCGGAAGTGGCCTATAAATAGCTTCCAAAACGTTTTTTGAGGTAAATGATGCATGTAGCATCATGTTTTTTTTAAAGGGAAACACTAATTTATTATGTGGGGAGTTAAAAATACAAAAAAAAAAAAAAAGGCTGTAAATTAACATCAGGAGTAGGTTCCAGACAGCGGTCGTGCAGCCCACATTGTGTCCAAAGGCAAACCGTACATCTGGGACATGGCAGTTTTCAGCTCAGACACCTCCAAAAAAAATTACACAGCACAGGAAAACATTAAGAGAAGTTCCAGGAAGCGGTCTTACTGCCGCAGTTGGGGCCTCCCCACAACTCGGACAGCACAGATACCTCCAAAAAAATTACAAGACAATTGTGTTTACATAGTTCACCATGGCACCTAGTGTGTTGGTAACACGGCACAGTAAAACATTAGGAGAGGTTCCAGGAAGTGGTCACTGCCGCAGTTGGGGCCTCCCCACAACTCGGACAGCACAGACACCTCCAAAAAAATTACAGAGCAATTGTGTTTACATAGTTCACCATGGCACCTAGTATGTTGGTAACATGGCACAGTAAAACATTAGGAGAGCTTCCAGGAAGCGGTCATACTGCCGCAGTTAGGGCCTCCCCAAAACTCGGACAGCACAGACAACTTCAAAAAAATTACACAGTAATTGTGTTTACATAGTTCACCATGGCACCTAGTGTGTTGGTACCACGGCTAGAGATGACCCGAACGGTTCACCGGCGAACGGTTCCCGGCGAACTTCTGTTGGTTCACGTTCGCAGAGAACCGCAAACTTTTGCGGAAGTTCGGTTCGCCCCCATAATGCACCATTAGGGTCAACTTTGACCCTCTACATCACAGTCAGCAGGCACATTGTAGCCAATCAGGCTACACTCTCTCCTGGAGCCACCCCCCCCCCCCCTTATAAAAGGCAGGCAGCGTCAGGCTTTGGACTCACTCGTGTGCCTGCAGTAAATAGAGAAGGGACAGCTGCTGTAGACTCTCTCTCATAGGGGAAGATTAGTTAGCCTCTTGTAGGCTTCTTAGCTTGCTCCTTGCTTATTCTTATTGCTAAAATAGTACCCCACAACAGCTCTTTTGAGAGCTAATCTTGTTCTTGTGATCTATTCTTTTTGTTGTGTTGCCCACTGACACTGCATTATACAGCCCTATCTGTTGCAGCTGGACCTTGGTAATCGCTATACTGTGCCAGGCCCTGTCTAACTATCTATACTAGGACACCAACCTATGCCTAGCTAACTACTGGGGCACCCACCTACCTATACGGGAACACCTACCTATGCCTAGCTAACTACTGGGGCACCTACCTACCTATACAGGAACACCTACCTATGCCTAGCTAACTACTGGGGCACCCACCTACCTATACAGGAACACCTACCTATGCCTAACTAACTACTGGGGCACCTACCTACCTATATGAGAACACCTACCTATGCCTAGCTAACTATTGGGGCATCTACCTACCTATACGGGAACACCTACTAATGCCTAGCTAACTACTGGGGCACCTACCTACCTATACAGGAACACCTAACTATGCCTAGTTAACTACTGGGGCACCTGCCTACCTATACGAGCACACCTACCTATGCCTAGCTAACTACTGGGGCACCCACCTACCTATACGGGAACACCTACCTATGCCTAGATAACTACTGGGGCACCCACCTACCTATACGGGAACACCTACCTATGCCTGGCTAACTACTGGGGCACCTACCTACCTATACGGGAATACCTACCTATGCCTAGCTAACTACTGCGGCACCCACCTACCTATACGGGTACACCTACCTATGCCTAGCTAACTACTGGGACACCTGCCTATGCCTAGCTAACTACTAGGACACCTACCCACGCCTAACTACCATATGAGCTTGAAAACCGCTCTCGCCTGCACTCTGGCCATGGTGCGCACCAGTACAGCACGGCCGTCACTACACAAATAGCTGTTTGCGGTGCATTACACAGTGAGTTTGGTGTGTCAGTGGGAAGCAGTACTCTAATTACACTCCCTGATTGATGTATACACATGCAAGATGTTTTAAAGCACTTTAGGCCTGCAATTTAGCATTCAATGTGATTTATGCCCTTAAAAAGCTGCTTTGCGTCCAATCCTGATTTTTCCAGGGGACTTTTGGCCTTTTGCTCCCCTCCAGGTGTTAGACCCCTTGAAACATCTTTTCCATCACCTTTGTGGCCAGCATAATTTTTTCTTTTTTTTAAAGTTTGCCTCCCCATTGAAGTCTATTTTGGTTCGTGAAAGTTCGCGCAAACCGAACTTTTGCGGGAGGTTCGCAAACCCGGTTCGCGAACAAAAAATCGGAGGTTCGGGCCATCTCTAACCACGGCTGTAAGAAAAATTTGAACCAGGCATATGACTCAAGACCGAGCCTGGAGGTTGTGGTGGTAAAGGGTGGTAAGGCAGGCATAGTGATTTCCAGTCAGGGGCGTCGCTAGCCCTATTTTAGGGGGGCCCGTGCCCCCAATCTGTCCTGGGGTGCCACGGATCTCCCGGCCGCCGCTGCCCCCCGGCTGTCCCCACTGCCACACAGCAGCGTCAGACCTCGATCAGCGCCGGGCGACCAGATAGAGTGGGCGCTAGGACCTAGCGGACACCGCTGATATGCGGAAGTGACATCACTTCCGCATATTTGTGCCCGGCGCCCGCTCTATCTGGTCGGGTCGCCCGCTGATCCTGAGGTCTGACGCGGCTGGTGCTCTAACACTTTATATCACGTCGGAACACCCGGCAAGGTAGGTGGGGTGGGGAGTGCGTCTGGCACTAAACGGGGGTCCCTGCTGTCACTCACTCACTACCTAACGGGGTCCCTGCTGTCACTCACTAACTAATGGGGGTCCCTGCTGTCACTCACTAACTGGGGGTCCCTGCTGTCACTCACTATCTAACTGGTGGTCCCTGCTGTCACTCACTATCTAACTGGGGGTCCCTGCTGTCACTCACTATCTAACTGTAGTTCCCTGCTGTCACTCACTAACTGGGGGTCCCTCCTGTCACTCACTATCTAACTGGGGGTCCCTGCTGTCACTCACTATCTAACTGGGGGTCCCTGCTGTCACTCACCATCTAACTGGGGGTCCCTGCTGTCACTCACTATCTAACTGGGGTTCCCTGCTGTCACTCACTATCTAACTGGGGGTCCCTGCTGTCACTCACTATCTAACTGGGGGTCCCTGCTGTCACTCACTATCTAACTGGGGGGTGCCTGTCACTACATACACTGGGGGGCTCCTGTCACTAAATGAGCTGGGGGGCTCCTGTCACTACCTAAACTGGGGTACTCCTGGCGCTACCTTAACTAGGGGGCACCTGTCGCTACCTAAACTATCCAGGCCAGCCCAGCATCACCACCAGGCAACCAGCCCAGAATCACTGTCAAAAAGGCCACAGTATCACCACCAGTCAGGCCAGCATTTACTTCAACCAGCCAAACACAGCCCATCATCACTGCCAGCCAACCCAGCCACAACATCGGTCACAGCATCACCGCCAGCCAGGCCACAGCATCACTGCCAGGCCTTTAAGCTCACACATCATCCCCAATCCAGCCAAAAACAGTATTGCCAGGCACAGCAGCCAGTAGAGGAGAATTCAGAAGCCAGGTGAGAGGTGTCTACCATATTAAGGGGGCATTCTGCCTATTTATGTGAAATGCTGTCTATTTATGTGCCTCATGACTGCTGAATTTGTCTTGTTGGGGGCCCCAAGATTGCTGAATTTGTCTTGTTGGGGGCCTCATGATTTGTTGGCGGCCTCATGATTGCTGAATTTGTCTTGTTGGGGGCCTCACGCTTGCTGACTTTGTCATGTTGGGGCCTCATGATTGCTGAATTTGTCTTGTTGAGGGCCTCATGATTTGTTGGGGGCCTCACGCTTGCTGACTTTGTCATGTTGGGGCCTCATGATTGCTGAATTTGTCTTGTTGGGGGCCTTATGATTTCTGAATTTGTCTTGATAGGGGCCTCATGATTGCTGAATTTGTCTTGTTGGGGGTCACATGATTGCTAACTGCGAGACTATGGGAAAAGCTGAATCATTATCATATGAGGCAATAGCATTAAACCTACTTTGTTTAGCTTTTTAAAACAGAAAATAAAACTGGGAGGTTCTAAAAAAATGAATAAATTTTTTCAGCAGTAGGATGGATGAAATTGTTTATCTTCACAGTTTTTCAACTTGGATTTTCCATAATGTTCATGTATGTGTTAAAACGTTTGTATAGTATTTAGTTTAAATTGCTGTTGCCACTTTGCGATAGATAAGTGACTTGTGGGTTGCAGTTTGGGGCTCCAAAAAGTTCGCCACCGCTGTCCTAATCTAATGTATGATTGGTCCCACCCATGGCCGCGCCCACTCACTGCATGACCACGCCCATTTTTTGCTGCGGCGCATATACCCCAGCACCTAGTGCCCCCAGGTGCCACTGCTCTCCAAGGACCCTAGGAACGCCCCTGTTTCCAGTCACTTAATTTCCCCCTCTTGCCAACAACAGGGGCCAGGAATTCACCAACCACCCAAGCCTGGTTTATTTTGAGAAACGTCAGTCTGTCCACAGACTGGGTGGACAGACGAGAGCGCTTCTCGGTGACCAGGCCACCGGCCACACTGAAGCACCTTTCTGACAGCATGCTGGAAGGGAGGCAAGCAAGGACTTCCAGGGCGTACTGCACCAGCTCTCTCCAAATATCCAGGTGCTTGACCCAGTAATCCAAGGGGTCCACAGGGGTGTCGCTCTCAAGGCCGCTGTAGGACCCCATGTAGTCTGCCACCATCCGGGTCAGGCGCTGGTTCTGGCTTTGATAGCCACATGCTGCAGGCACCTCCTCAGTCGGCACCTGTATTGGCGTGGCATACAGTGCCTTTGTGAGAGACAGCAGGTTTGATGGGCGCCTGCTGCTGATGGGCGCCTGCTGCTGATGGACGCAGGCACCTGCTGCTGTGCTGGCTGGACTGTGACAGTGGGGGGGGGGGGGGGTCTGAGGGAAGGCTTCCTCCATGCGCCGAACCAGGGACCGCTGCACGTCCCTCATTCGCCGCACAGGGTCTCCTCCTGCAGGAAGGAACTGATGCAGCTTCCCCTTCAGCCATGGGTCCAGCATCAGGGTGATCCACATGTCCTCCCGAGCACGCATCTGCTTGACCCTTGGGTCACTGCGCAGGCACTGCAGCATGTGCGCTGCCATGGGGAAGAGGGCTGCCATCTCTGCTGACACATACTCTTTATCACCCCCCGTCCAGTCCTCCTCCTCTGATTCCTGAGCCTCCCCCTGCTCTCTCCACCCCCGCACCACTGCAACTGCACTCGGCCGTGCCCCCTCATCTTCAAGGTCAGGGACCTCCAACTCCCCCAAGTCTTCCAACTCCAAGTCTTCAACCTCCTCCTCTTGACACACAGAGGTGGACTGTGAAGGTTGCTGCTGCTGCTCCTGCTGGATCAAGGCTGCCTCTCCCACTTCCAGCAGAGCATCAAGGGCCTTGTCCAGCATGCACACCATGGTCACCCACTCACACAGCGACGCATGGTCCCGGTTGACCATGATGGTGGCCTCCAGGAAGGATGCCAGCACCAAGCACACCAGCTGCATTTTTTCCCACTCTGCATTCAGGATGATGTCTGGGAGGTGGGTGGTGCCGGTCCCGAACACGGTGGTGTCTGCGGTGGCTCTGGCCAGGTATCAGTTGACAACCTGTCTCTGTTCAACCAGATGCACTAACATGGCCAGGGTGGAGTTCCATCGTGTTGCAATATCAATAATGAGCCGGTGCCATGGAAGGTTCAGCTCCAGCTGCATGGCTTCCAGTGCCGCTGAAGCACCGCCCGAGCGGCATAAATAACCCACCGTTTTCCGAGGCGCTTTAAAAAGTGGGTCCATCCCCTGGTAGATGCTCAGAAATTTCTGCACCACCAGGTTCAGGACGTGGGCCAGACAGGGGATGTGGGTGAGGTCTCCCCGGTGGATGGCAGCAACCAGGTTGACCCCATTGTCGGACACCACCTCTCCGACTCTGAGGCCTCTAGGGGTCAGCCAACTAATCTCCTGGTCTTGGAGTTTGGCCAGGACATGGTCTGCCGTCAGTCTGTGCTTCCCCAGGCTGATCATCTCCAGCAACGCTTGGCAGTGGCGGGCCTTCACACTGCTGCTGAGGCGGGGCCGTTTGGCGGCGGCGGGTTTGCCAGCGGGTGAAACCAGACCAGAGGAACCTGTTGCACTTCCCCTGCTACGGGGTAGCACCACCAACTGGATTGCTGCTGTGTCTGATGCTGCTGTCCCCTCCTCACCCCTTCCACCAAACTGACCCAGTGCGCCGTGAAGGACAGATAGCGACCTATCCCGAACCTGCAGCTCCAGTCCATGGTCACATGGACCTGCTCACCCACCGCATGATCCAGCCCACGCTCCACGTTGGCCATCGCGAAGCGGTGCAGTGCTGGGATGGCCGTGCGTGAGAAGTAGTGCCGGCTGGGTATTAGCCAATCCGGCACTGCGCTCTGCAGGAGCGCACGCATGTCGCTCCCCTCCTGCACAAAAGATTACGGGAGGAGCTGGGAGGACATGGCCCGTGCAAGTAGGCCGTTCAGCTGGCAGATGCGACGGCTGCTGGGAGGCTGAGCCCTGACCACAAAGGACTCGCTCAAAAGGGTCAGTTGGCGTTTTTTGGTTGCACGGGAAGAGGAGGAGGGAGCAGAGGAAACCACTGAGGAGGACTGACTGCCTGAACAGGCCTCAGTGTCGGCAGGAGTGGCACTGGCAAAGAGGGTTCTGGTGGTGCTTTTGGTCGGAACACTGCCAGCACCAGCTTCCTTCAGCCTCTTGAACTTCTCATGCTCGTGAAGATGTTTGTTGGCCAGGTGATTGATGAAGCTGGAGGTGCCGTAGTTGGAGGGGTTGAAATCTCTGCTCAGCTTCACCTGGCACGAGTGATGAATTTGCTGTCCACTGAGGGCAGATCCAAAAACTCCCAGATTGGGGATTGTAAATTTCCCTTACGCCCTGATTGGGCTTCTGCTGCTTTTTTTCTCCCTGCGGTGGTTGGCCCTGCGGTGGTTGGGGCCTGGGGTTGAGTGGTGCGGCTGGTGGTAGCAACAGAAGATGAAGCAGCAGGCTGAGGGTCCTGCATTCCTTGCCCACTGCTGCTCCTGCCAATGTCAGCGATGCTGATCCTCCATGCCAGAACAACGGATGTATCCTCCTCCTTAGACTCAGAGCCAACATCCCCCTCCTGTGGTTGGTAGTCACGGTCCTGCAAGTCATCATCATTATTATCATCATCATACTCCCCCTCCTCAAACAATTGCTGGGATGTTGATGACCCTCCAAACTCCTCTTCTGCTGACACCTCAGGCAAGGAATCCCCCAAAAAAATCACCGTCACCATCTTTGACTCCTCCCGCAACCCCAGTGTGGCCAGAATGTCCTTCTCAAAGTCAGTGGTAACAGCCCTGATCATGGCCGGATTTGTGGGCAGGCCAAGTAGGCCGTGGCCTAGGGCGGGGCTTGAGCTAGGGCGGCCTGCAGCTGACAGCCGATCATCTGCTTCATATTTACCTTGTGTGCAGTGCTTTGATTGTGTCCTCAGTACCCACCGCTGGTCCGTCTGCCCGCCCTAATGAAGACAGTGATAAATCCCTGCTCCTCCCCCACTCACTGTACTGCATACAAAGAGCCGCAGATCATCTTCAGCAGTGTGGTGGCTCATAGTGAAGAGAGAGTGAGCAGTGCCCACAGGAAGTTATTACTTGCTGGTTCTCTCATCATCACTATGAGCCAACACGCTGCTAATAATCTGCAGCTCAGTGTATGCTGTGAAACAAGTGAGGGGAACACTGATGGAGACCCGAGCGGGGCTATCACTGACATTATGCAGACATGCCAATGGTCAGACAGCGCTAGGAGAACAGAAGCTTCGCACACACACGGGTCATAAGAACACAGATCAAAGCAGAGTCCAGCACTTGGAAGTAAACAAGCCTGCCTGATTTATTGTCCATTCTCAGTCACTCCACCGTGACAGGTAAAAGGTCTGCTTTCCTGCTCCAGCCTTTTACTTTCCTTCAGATCACCATCCCCCTCTCTTGTTCTCTCTCATCGTATTCTCTATTTCTTTCTTTTTTTTTTTTTTTTTTTTTTTTTTTTTACATTCCCTCTTCTCCATCTTTTTCCCTCTCTCTCTTCCTCTTCTATCTTGCTGTCTCTCCCTTGCTTTTCCCTCCTTCTCATCTCTATTCTTTTCCCCTCTCTCTCTTTTGACTTTCAACTTTCCTCACAAGAACTCACAATCTAATCCCTACCATAATCTAATATTAACTGTATTATCATTATGTATTTCTATAGCACGACATCTTTCGCAGCACTTTACAGAGCACATAGTGATGTCACTGGCTGTTCTCGGAGGAGCTCACGATCTAATCCCTACCATAGCCATAGCCTAATGTCCTGCCATATTATTATGCATTTATATAGCACTGACATCTACTGCAGCACTTTACAGAGTACATAGTCATGTCCCTGACTGTCCTCATAGGAGTTCACAATCTAATCCTACCATAGTCAAAGTCTAATGTCCTACCATATTGTCATTATGTATTTATATAGCACTGACATCTTCTGCAGCAGTTTACAGAGTACATAGTCATGTCACTGTTCTCGGAGGAGCTCACAATCTTATTCATACCATAATCATAGTCTAATGTCCTACCATTTTATTATTATGTATTTATATAGTGCTGACATCTTCTGAAGCACTATAGAAAATATAGTCATGTCACTGACTGGGGCGGTTGTTGACTGTTGGCCTAGGGCGGTAAAAAGTACAAATCCGACCCTGGACCTGATTGCGCTCGCGGTGTCTGGACTACAGAGCGCGCTGACTGAGCTTAGGCTGCCCGCTGGGGTCGACATGATGACCAACGAGTCCCCATGCACTGCTGGCGGCTGCTGCTGCTCCTGCGAACAGAAGTGGTGGTGGGGGTGGAGTTCTCTGTTGTAGAGCTGGTGGTGACCTGCTCATCCACCATCAGCTGCATCACAGGCTCGGCGTCTTTCTCCTCCAATTTGCGGCACCGACCCTGTTGAAAAATGGCCACTACACGCTGCTGCGCATCTGCAGCGTGACTCCCCCTATCAGCTGGGTGCCCAGTGCGTCCACGGCCAGTGGCTAGCGGTGGAATGGACACTGGTGCGCCAGAACTGCTGGTGGTGACGGCGCCAGCAATGTTCCCTCTTTTCTTGCCCTTGATGCCCTTCCCCCGGCTGCCAGTGCCAGCAGACATAGTGCAAGTTTGTGAGATGATGATGTCACCAGATGGATGTGGGGTACTTGCAGTTTATTGAAATCGGGGTAATTGGTGTTGGACTTGAATGAACTGCACGGAGTGACAGACAGCAGAGTAGAACACAGTGTGCACACTAACGGTCTGTCACACACACTGACACTCAGAGTCAGCAGCATAGCAGAAATGCAGTAATCTGTACTAGTATGCTAACACAGACACTGTACTACTTTAACAACTAGCACTGCAGTACTAAATAACTACACAATAATATAGTAATCCCTATGCCCTAAACTATACTGTAGCTTAGGCAATAGCACAGGCCTGGCCTGTGTGCACAAACAGCACACACACAGACACAGACACTGCAGGCTGCAGCAGAGACTGTCACAGACACACACACTAGTCTAAAATCACAATACAACAAACTAGCTAAACAACAATGAAAGAGTGTTATAGTACAGGTGTTAATGTGCAAAAACGCTGGGTTTAAAGGGAAGGTTCAGGGAGGGTGGGCAAAAAATAAAAATCAAATTCCACTTACCTGGGGCTTCCTCCAGCCCGTGGCAGGCAGGAGGTGCCCTCGCCGCCGCTCCGCAGGCTCCCGGTGGTCTCCGGTGGCGCGCCCGACCTGGCCAGGCCGGCTGCCAGGTCGGGCTCTTCTGCGTTCCAAGGCCCGGAACTTCTGCGTCCCACGCCGGCGCTCTGACGTCATCAGACGTCCTCCGTGCTCTACTGCGCATGCGCAGTAGTTCTGCGCATGCGCAGTAGAGCCCGGAGGACGTCCGATGACGTCAGAGCGCCGGCGTGGGACGCAGAAGTTCCGGGCCTTGAAGCGCAGAAGAGCCCGACCTGGCAGCCGGCCTGGCCAGGTCGGGCGCGCCACCGGAGACCACCGGGAGCCTGCGGAGCGGCAGCGAGGGCACCTCCTGCCTGCCACGGGCTGGAGGAAGCCCCAGGTAAGTGGAATTTGATTTTTATTTTTTGCCCACCCTCCCTGAACCTTCCCTTTAAACCCAGCGTTTTTGCACATTAACACCTGTACTATAACACTCTTTCATTGTTGTTTAGCTAGTTTGTTGTATTGTGATTTTAGACTAGTGTGTGTGTCTGTGACAGTCTCTGCTGCAGCCTGCAGTGTCTGTGTCTGTGTGTGTGCTGTTTGTGCACACAGGCCAGGCCTGTGCTATTGCCTAAGCTACAGTATAGTTTAGGGCATAGGGATTACTATATTATTGTGTAGTTATTTAGTACTGCAGTGCTAGTTGTTAAAGTAGTGCCTGGCCAGGTCGGGCGCGCCACCGGAGACCACCGGGAGCCTGCGGAGCGGCGGCGAGGGCACCTCCTGCCTGCCACGGGCTGGAGGAAGCCCCAGGTAAGTGCAATTTGATTTTTATTTTTTACCCATCCTCCCTGAACCTTCCCTTTAACACAGTAGAAAGCACTTGCTTTAACCAAACAGCACTGGAGTGTCTCTCTCAGTGTGCAGTCACAAAGCAAGGATGAGTTGCCTCAACATGGCCACCTCTTTATATACAGAGGGGGCTGTCCAGAATTCCCCTCTGTGATTAGTTGCTAGGGCTTCTGCTGGGAGTCCCCTGACTAGCTCAATGACATCATCTCCTTAGTTACAGTATTCGGATTCGGATATCCCACGGATATCCGCGGATATCCAGGTATGCGACCAAATATTCGCAGATAGCTATCCGGATTTCCACAGAAATCCCGAATCCGAATCGGATAGCGTAAAAATGTTTGGATATCCGGGTTACCCGGATATCCGGAATCCATTCCGGATGAGCATCCCTGCTTGCTGCCTGGTTGAAAAAAAGTAACTTTAAGTTAAAATTTGCCAGGGATATGAATAATTATGGGCAGCACTGAATATCAAAATGGCAACAACATTCCAACTCAAGTTTTGTAAATTCATAACTGGCTATAAATTGGAATAAATGTTAATGGCACTAAATAACAAAATAACAAAAATATGTATGGAGCACAAATATGCACTGTCAACCAAAAATATTGAACAACCTGCATTATATTGCGTACTGTAAATCTTCCTTGTGCCACCAAAACAGGACCTGGTGGGGTCCTTTAAATGCTCTGTCATCAGGTAATACTTTTTAATAACAATCCTAACATTTGTATAGCGCTTTTCTCATAAAGGACTCAAAGCGCTCAAGAGCTGCAGCCACTAAGGGTGCGCTCAAGGGATCCATCTGAAAATGGCGCCTGAGAATATTGGCGCATGGTGTTGCCGCTAATCCGTTTGCCGCTTATCGCTATTTAACGTTAAAGCCTTATTGTTATTTAGCGTTAAAGTCTTATCGTTATTTAGTGTTAACACACAGAAGAACCCTCTCTGTACCTATCCCTAACCCCTAAACCCCCCTGGTGGTGCCTAACCCTAACCACCCCCTGGTGGTGCCTAACCCTAAGACCCCCCTGGTGGTGCCTAACCCTAAGAGCCCCCTGGTGGTGCCTAACCCTAAGACCCCCCTGGTGGTGCCTAACCCTAACCACCCCCCTGGTGGTGCCTAACCCTAAGACCCCCGTGATGGTGCCTAATCCTAACCAACCCCTGGTGGTGCCTAACCCTAAGACCCCCGTGATGGTGCCTAATCCTAACCAACCCCTGGTGGTGCCTAACCCTAACCACCCCCCTGGTGGTGCCTAACCCTAACCACCCCCCTGGTGGTGGTGCCTAACCCTAAGACCTCCCTGATGGTGCCTAACCCTAACCTTGACAGTGTTACATTAAATCCATTCACCGTTTTGCAGTTAAATAATGTCTGCAGTTTGGCTTATGAAGGGTGCTCTGTACCTATCCCTAACCCCTAAACCCCCCTGGTGGTGCCTAACCCTAACCACCCCCTGGTGGTGCCTAACCCTAAGACCCCCCTGGTGGTGCCTAACCCTAAGAGCCCCCTGGTGGTGCCTAACCCTAAGACCCCCCTGGTGGTGCCTAACCCTAACCACCCCCCTGGTGGTGCCTAACCCTAAGACCCCCGTGATGGTGCCTAATCCTAACCAACCCCTGGTGGTGCCTAACCCTAACCACCCCCCTGGTGGTGCCTAACCCTAACCACCCCCCTGGTGGTGGTGCCTAACCCTAAGACCTCCCTGATGGTGCCTAACCCTAAGACTCCCCCAGTGGTGCCTAACCCTAAAACCCCCCCGGTGATGCCTAACCCTAAGACCCCCCCGGTGGTGCCTAACCCTAACCTTGACAGTGTTACATTAAATCCATTCACCGTTTTGCAGTTAAATAATGTCTGCAGTTTGGCTTATGAAGGGTGCTATTGATAAATAACGTTACTGTGGGCAATAACGTCTGCTGTTTGGCAAATGTATGGCACTATTGATAAATAACGTTAGTGTGTGCCACTATTGATAAATAACGTTAGTGTGTGCATTTTTTCTTCTTTTTTTCCCTGTGCGCCATTATTATGCAGCACTAACGATAAATAGCGATAAGCGTATCTTTTTAATGCGGCGCCATTTTTATGCATAGGCGCTGTGCGCCATTATTCACTGATCCGGCGCTCAAGGGGCCACCGTGCAGTGTTAGGGAATCTTGCCCAAAGACTTCTTACTGAATAGGTACTGACAACAAACACAATTGCTAACTTCCAGGGTGAGAGGTGAGAGGTCCAGGGCTTGCCCGCACTTTCCTCTAGGTATCACATGGTGGTTTGGGGGCCCCAGCCAGTGAGAGAGACCTGGGGCCCCCGGCTGTCATGTGGACCTGTGTTTGTGTGAGGTGAGAGGTCCAGGGCTTGCCCGCACTTTCCTCTAGGTATCACATGGTGATTTGGGGGCCCCAGCCAGTGAGAGAGACCTGGGGCCCCCGGCTGTCATGTGGACCAGTGTTTTTGCTTTTGAATAGGTACTGACCCCAGCCAAGATTAAAACCCTGGTCTCCCATGTCAAAGACAGAGCCCTTAACCAGTACACTATCCATACATAGTTCATGTAATCTGAAAAAAAAAAAAACTTAAGGTAGGTGGTTCGTGTCAAAGTATTATCCACGTGGTTTAAAAGAAAACATGATTTATTAGACCAATCCATCTTTTCCATTGTTCTGAAGTTTAGTTCTCATGCTTATGTGCTCAACATTTCTTTACACTGTAGAGAGGTCAGCATGTGCACTCTGACTGATCTGCATCTACTTCGCCTCCTATGCAGAAGGCTGTGATGTACTGTGTGTTCCCTCATGGTCAGCCTTCAGTTTTTCCAGAATTTGTGCTGCAGTAATTCTTCTGTAGAATCAGACTAGACAGTCTAACCTTTGTCCTCCATACACATCAATGAGCCGTAGGCCCATGTCCTTGTTGCTAGCTATTTGGGCTACTTTAGGTAGGTACTAAATAATGCATAGTGGGAAAATTGCACAAGACATGCATTTTTGTTTTAAAGAAAACCTATACTGAGAAAAACCTCTCCTTGGGGTACTCACCTGGGGTGGGGGAAGCCTCCGGATTCTACTGAGGCTTCCCCCGTCCTCCTCGGTCCCACGACGGCGGAGATCAAGCTCCCAAACAGCAGGGATGTAAATATTTACCTCCCTGGCTCCAGCGCAGGTGCAGTATCGGCTCTCCGACCTTGGAGATAGACAGAAATAGCTGATCGCTATCGGGCCGCTCTACTGCCCAGGTGAAACACTCCTGTGCAGTAGAGCGGACCCGACGGAGATCGGCTATTTTCGCCTATCTCCGTGCGGAAAGCCGCAACAGCACCCCCGCTGGAGCCAGGAAAGTTAAATAAATCAGCTCTTATCAGTTCTTGGCAGGCTTGTCGAGGGAGGATTCCGGGACTGCCTGCAGCTACAGGAGTGGGGAAGCCTCATTGGGACCCTGAGACTTTCCCCTCCCGAGGTGAGTACCCCCAGGGGAACTTTTTTTTGTTATAGGATCTCTTTAAGATGCTCTTACCAAGATGTTCAACCAGGGCTGGATTTCTGGAAAGGCCACAAAGGACCCAGCCTTGGGGGGATGCCCATCAATTGGGGCACCTGAACGTGAAAGAGGAGGCTGAAAATGGGGAGCAACACATGAAAAAGGGAAACTGATGCCCAAGGGAGCTGTACATGAAAAAGAGGGACTACAGTACATGGATGATACACATGGAAGAGGGGTCCGCACGTGGCATGGGAGGGGCGCTGTTGCAGGGGAGCAACAACATACTTGGCCTAGGGGTACAATCCGGGCTCAACCGTCATTATTTGGTCGTTCTGAACATTGTGCTTGTCCATTTTTTTCCTACTTCCAACATACACCTTTAAGAACTGAGTGTTCGCACTTGCTACAATATTTCACCCCTTCACAGAAGCAATTTTGAAAGGATAATCAATATTTTACACATTATCTGGCACTGGTTTTGTGACTGTTGTGAATGTTGTGACCTCTCTGTAATGATGAATGAATATGATTTTTTTTTGTTTTGCCAAGTTTTCGTGGAAATGACATACTTTTACACAGAAGTGAATATTCGTAAAATATGAGAAAACACTCATTTGCACAGATGCAGTTATGGGCATGAAAAAGCAAAATGTTTGCACAGATAATGTATGGTCTTTGCAAAAAGAGAATAATTACTGTCAGCTGCAATCCCTCAGGCGAAAGTTTGGACCCAAGTTCTGTACATAGCATCACCAGCCCTGTGGCATGGCTAGCAACAAGAGGGGCGGAAGGATGACAGTGTGGCACCAACAAGAGGGGCGGAAGGATGACAGTATGGCACCAACAAGAGGGGCGGAAGGATGACAGTGTGGCACATGATAAAGCAGGAGGCAGGACCGGATATAAATCGCAGGAGCCTATATGCACAGATGTCCTGGCACCCTAGACTTCTCCTTCCATGAACCTACAATCCGCACCAAGTGGCCCAGCTGTCAATTCTCCCTAGTTCACCTGCCTGTCAACAGGTGTTTAGCATTAAGTAGCCAAAGGTACCCTCAGTATTAGGCCTCTTGCACACTGCATGCATTTCCGATTCAGCTTTTTAATCGGTTTTTACCTCCGATTCCGATTTTTATTCTTTACTGCATGCTGCGTTTTTTGATATTTTTTCGAAAATCGGAAACGGAATCGGAATCAGAATCAGAAAATGGATTTGCAGTGTGCAGGGAGCCTTAAGTAGTTAGTGGTGTCTCCGACTGAAGGGAGAATGCCTAGAGGTGGGTGAGCAGGGCCGGTTTAAGCAACAATGGGGCCCCAGGGCAAAATAAACCTGGGGGCCCCTAGAGATGAGCCGAAATTTTCGAAATTTCGAACTGCTTTTATTACGAATGCGAAATTTAACATTACGACCCAAATTCGTAATTTCGTAATTAATTTTCAAATCGTAATTTACAATTTCGTAATCGAAATTTCACTCCCGTAATGACGAATTTCGTGTCTCCAACCGAAATTTTACTTTTTCAGGTTTGTAAGGGTTTCTATCCCTCTAGATGCCTAAAATGAATAGCACAGCCAGTCCTCCTCCTCCTCCTCCTCCTCCCTCTCTCTCTCTCTCTCTCTCTCTCTCCAGAGATCTGTAGTATTTCAAAACCATACTCACATTCATGACATGTCCAGGGATCAAACCCAGGCCAACCACATGGAAGACAGCTATGCTCACCACCATACCACCAAACACACACTAAATAGACTGCTAACCTAAATCTTACTTGTAGACAGTCATATGAGACACATGCTGGGTGCAGGGCTTTGTGATTGGACCATGGACCATGCGATAGAGTGAGGTGCAAAAATGAAATCATGCCTAGCAGAGGATGGTTTCACAATGCTAAATGCTAGGCTGGCTGTGGTGCAATTGGTTAGTGCGTCTGGCTGGTAACAGCAAGGTTACAGGTTCGATTCCATCCAGGCATGTCTTTTCCTTTTGCGTTCAACAGTTGTCCAAACAGAGCCAACAGAGCCCCAGATAGCCATGTAGAGTTAGGTCACAGCTAGCCTGGCTGTGGTGCAATTGGTTAGTGTGTCTGGCTGGTAACAGCAAGGTTACAGGTTCGATTCCATCCAGGCATGTCTTTTCCTTTTGAGTTCAACAGTTGTCCAAACACCGAGCACAAAGTTTTGCATGCGTAAAGTTTTACGCACACAAAATACCCCATGGGGTTCAATGGCGCAGCGCGCGCACGCAAAAGGAAAAGACATGCCTGGATGGAATCAAACCTGTAACCTTGCTGTTACCAGCCAGACACACTAACCAATTGCACCACAGCCAGGCTAGCTGTGACCTAACTCTACATGGCTATCTGGGGCTCTGTTGGCTCTGTTTGGACAACTGTTGAACGCAAAAGGAAAAGACATGCCTGGATGGAATTGAACCTGTAACCTTGCTGTTACCAGCCAGACACACTAACCAATTGCACCACAGCCAGCCTAGCATTTAGCACTGTGAAACCATCCTCTGCTAGGCATGATTTCATTTTTGCACCTCACTCTATCGCATGGTCCAATCACAAAGCCCTGCACCCAGCATGTGTCTCATATGACTGTCTACAAGTAAGATTTAGGTTAGCAGTCTATTTAGTGTGTGTTTGGTGGTATGGTGGTGAGCATAGCTGTCTTCCATGTGGTTGGCCTGGGTTTGATCCCTGGACATGTCATGAATTTGAGTATGGTTTTGAAATACTACAGATCTCTGGAGGGAGAGGGAGAGGGAGAGGGAGAGGGAGAGGGAGAGGAGGAGGAGGTTGTTCATTTTAGGCATCTAGAGGGATAGAAACCTTTGCAAACTTTAAAATACTAAATTTCGTAATCGTAATTTCGAAAATTTGCGAAAATTACGAAATTTCGATTACTGCTAAAATCGTAATTGTAGTAATTTCGCGAAATTTCGGAAATTCGTAATTAGGTCATTACGCTCATCCCTAGGGCCCCCCCCCCAACATATACCCCGGAACAAAAATCGGCATTAAGAGACCTTTTTTGCAGCTGGTATAGTCAGGGTGTGAAGCCCCAATCGGTCGGAGCTCCACATTCTGGCTATTCCAGCCTGCATGGGGGACAAGGGGTTAAAAAGTTTCAGGAGGGGGGACCCCACAATTTTTTTTTTAAATTCCCACACTCTAAACATAAAAAAAAATAAATTGGGAAAATAGGAAAACATGCCAGGGATCTTCATACAGCCATATTGCGGCTGTATAGCGATCCCTGGCCACAGCGCTGCGGCTGCGTATAGACCCCCTGGAAACCCCATCAGGAAATTTATTGCGCTTTCGTTTGATGCATGTAAAATTACACTACCGTTAGGTTTGCTACTAAAAGTGACATTTACCGCATTTATAAGTATACTTTTTTTCCTTCGAAACTTTAAAATCGATTTTCTCAAAAACTATAAGGTCTTTTTGAAAAATTGTTTTTTCCTCTTATTCCTAATGATCTCCTTAACATACCCTGCAAATTTAGGGTTTCTAGCATTTAAGGTGGATTTGCTATTAACCATTAAAATCGGCAGGTTTTTAAATGTGTTTTTTTTTTCCTTTGAAACTTTAAAATCGATTTTCTCAAAAACTATAAGGCCGATTTTGATTTTTTTTTTCCTCTTGTAGCCACTGGGGGCCCCTACAAGCTCTGGGGCCCTGGGGCAGCTGCCTCCTTTGCCTTAATGGTAGCGCCGGCCCTGTGGGTGAGCAACCTCTCATTTAGGCTCCGCTTGAGACTCTGCATAGGGAAGTAGAGAGGGAGGCACTAGGGGGGAGAGGAGGGAGCCGCCTTTCCGTTATCAGGTGCTTTTAGGCACACTCCTACAGGGCCTTATGGTAAATCCGGTGCTGGCAGGAGAGGTAAATAAGGAGACGAACAATGGACTTGGCCTGCATTTGGCCAAGATGATCTGACACTACAAAAGCATAATTTGACGGGACAAGTTGACATTTTGGTATTCTGATTATTAAGCTATCAGATGGTGTATTAAGATTGCAGCTGGCATTTTAATTGTTGGGGGGGAAGTTATCACATGAATGCATTACTGGTGATTTTGATTCTGCTAGAGGAGGTCATGACTATGCAAACTCTGCTTCAAATAATAGTATACAATAACAAGCATTTAGTGCTGGCAGTCTTCTGGTAAGATGAACAACCATAGTATTTTTGAGAAAACTGTTTTAAACCTGGTGCAGGGTGGAGTGACCAGCCAACCTGGTCCATAAGGTTGAGGAAGCAAAGCATCCCCTTCCATTACAGAGCAGTAAGAGAACATTGTTTTGAAAAGCATCTGGAAACTTGCTATATCTGTTTGCAATCTTATAAACCATATGGGCTGGTACTGCTCAAATGGTGCAGCTACTGTTGGTTTTTTAATGCTCCCAAGCCATCCATCTATACAGTGGAGGAAATAATTATTTGACCCCTCACTGATTTTGTAAGTTTGTCCAATGACAAAGAAATGAAAAGTCTCAGAACAGTATCATTTCAATGGTAGGTTTATTTTAACAGTGGCAGATAGCACATCAAAAGGAAAATCGAAAAAATAACCTTAAATAAAAGATAGCAACTGATTTGCATTTCATTGAGTGAAATACGTTTTTGAACCCTCTAACAATAAAAGACTTAATACTTAGTGGAAAAACCCTTGTTTGCAAGCACAGAGGTCAAACGTTTCTTGTAATTGATGACCAAGTTTGCACACATTTTAGGAGGAATGTTGGTCCACTCCTCTTTGCAGATCATCTCTAAATCCCTAAGGTTTCGAGGCTGTCTCTGTGCAACTCTGAGCTTGAGCTCCCTCCATAGGTTTTCTATTGGATTAAGGTCCGGAGACTGACTAGGCCACTCCATGACCTTAATGTGCTTCTTCTTGAGCCACTCCTTTGTTGCCTTTGCTGTATGATTCGGGTCATTGTTGTGCTGGAACACCCAACCACGACCCATTTTCAGTTTCCTGGAAGAGGGATGGAGGTTGTCGTTCAGGATTTCACGATACATGGCTCCGTCCATTTTCCTGTTAATGCGATTAAGTTGTCCTGTGCCCTTAGCAGAAAAACACCCCCAAAGCAAAATGTTTCCACCCCCATGCTTGACGGTGGGGACGGTGTTTTGGGGGTCATAGGCAGCATTTTTCTTCCTCCAAACACAGCGAGTTGAGTTAATGCCAAAGAGCTCTATTTTGGTCTCATCAGACCACAGCACCTTCTCCCAGTCACTCACAGAATCATTCAGGTGTTCATTGGCAAACTTCAGACGGGCCTGCACATGTGCCTTCTTGAGCAGGGGGACCTTGCGAGCCCTGCAGGATTTTAATCCTTTGCGGTGTAATGTGTTTCCAATGGTTTTCTTGGTGACTGTGGTCCCTGCTAATTTGAGGTCATTCACTAACTCCTCTCGTGTAGTTCTAGGATGATTTTTCACCTTTCTCAGAACCATTGACACCCCACGAGGTGAGATCTTGCGTGGAGCCCCAGAGCGAGGTCGATTGATGGTCATTTTGTGCTCCTTCCATTTTCAAACAATCGCACCAACAGTTGTCACCTTCTCTCCCAGCTTCTTGCTAATGGTTTTGTAGCCCATTCCAGCCTTGTGCAGGTCTACAATTTTGTCTCTGACATCCTTGGACAGCTCTTTGGCCTTTCCCATGTTGGAGAGTTTGGAGTCTGCTTGATTGATTGATTCTGTGGACAGGTGACTTTTTATACAGGTGACTAGTTAAGACAGGTGTCCTTAATGAGGGTGACTAATTGAGTAGAAGTGTCTAACCACTCTGTGGGAGCCAGAACTCTTAATGGTTGGTAGGGGTTCAAAAACTTATTTCACTCAATGAAATGCAAATCAGTTGCTATCTTTTATTTAAGGTTATTTTTTCGATTTTCCTTTTGATGTGCTATATGCCACTGTTAAAATAAACCTACCATTGAAATGATACTGTTCTGAGACTTTTCATTTCTTTGTCATTGGACAAACTTACAAAATCAGTGAGGGGTCAAATAATTATTTCCTCCACTGTATGTGTTCCACCATCTTTCCTATATAGACCCGAAGGTGCCGCAGTTTAAAACATCTGCGGCAGTAGCACGCTTCCCCAGGACATATAGTCCTTCGATGTGAGTACTGGACGAGAGATGTACTTATATTGATGGACTACTTCTCCCAGCATACATTATGGGGCTGAATGGAGAAGATAATGTAGGGTATACAGATGGGAGCTATGGAGCAGCCCCCAAAGGTAAGTAATGTTTGCCACCTCCTAAATGGCCCACACTGTATATCAACCTGTCTTAGGGGAGGTTTGTTTTATATCTATAATTATAAAATCGTGCGTGTGTGTGTGTGTGCGTGCGTGCGTGCGTGCGTGTGTGCGCTGGGATGATATGTTCTGGGGTCTCGCGTCTTCCCTGAACACATGGGCGGAACTACAGACAGCCAATCAGATCACTTGGTGACCAGGGTAAAAAAAAAAATCAAGTGGGCGGAGCATAAAATAGCCAATCAAATTTGAGCAATTAATTTTCAATGGGAAAATGTAAACTGCAGCCATTCTAATGCTACATACACACTTGAAAGATAAAATAGAATAGACTGTGTAGAGTATGGATGGCTCTCATACTACATGGAAGGGGGTAAAATTGGTCTGAGATCTTTCATTAATCTTTCCAGTGTGTACACAGCTTTAGACTGTTAATAGCAGGATTTTCAAACTTGGCACACTTGATCAATAGGTGACTGGGATTAAGATTCAGGAAAGTGGGTGGAGCCTATAACAGCCAATCAAAATTCACCTATTGATTTTCAATGGGAATATTTTAACTGCTGCCATTCTTATACTGTTAATGGCAGAGGCCTCAAACCTGGTACAGTCGGTGATTGGGTGACAGGGGCTCAAATTCACTAAAGGGACAGAGCCATTAACAGCCAATCAGATTTCTTTGCTGAGAAAACTGCTTCAAGGGGAATATTTAAATTGTTGCCATACTAACATTGTTAATAGCAGTGGCCTCAAACTGGGTACAGTCGGTCATTGTGCGACTGGGGTTCAAATTCAGAAAAGGGACAGAGCCACAAACAGCCAATCAGATTTATTTCATTTCTATGTGAACATTTAAATTATTGATGGAGAGTAGAGATGGCTTGAACCTCCGATTTTAGGTTAGCAAACCTCGAACGCAAACTTCCGCAAAAGTTTGGTTCGCGCGAACTTTCACGAACCGCAATAAACTTCAATGGGGAGGCGAACTTTGAAAACTAGAAACATTTATGCTGGCCACAAAATGATGGAAAAGATCCTTCAAGGGGTCTAACACCTGGAGGGGGGCATGGCGGAGTGGGATACACGCCAAAAGTCCCGGGGAAAATCAGGATTTTACGCAAAGCAACGTTTTAAGGGCAGAAATTACATTGCATGCTAAATTGGAAGCCTAAAGTGCTTTAAAATATCTTGCATGTATATACATCAATCAGGTAGTGGAAATTAGTGTACTGCTTCACACTGACACACCAAACCAGTGGCGGCGCCAGGGGGGTGCTTGGGGGTGCTCGAGCACCCCCTAGAATTGTCCAAGCACCCCCAAAGCACCCCCTGGAGTGAACTGACTTCAGGCGTCTAAAAGACGCCAAGTCAGTTCACACACCGGCAGCACGGAGCAGCAGGCAGGGCTACGGTAAGATGGCCGCCCGGAGCCCTGTTCTGCAGACTTCGGGCGGCCATTTTCCCGTAGCCCTGCTCTCTGCATGCAGGCAGGAAGTCTCGTCGTGACGTCGGGAAGGAAGAGGATCGTGGGCGCGCGGGCGCTGCGCGCCACAATGAGGTCGGGACTCGGGACGGGAGGTCGGGAAAGAAGGTCTTCTGGCTGTAGGTGAGTAAATGGGTTTTTCTTTTCTTTTTCAGGTGATGCGGATTGTGCATATTGGGGTCATATCTGCTACGGATTGTGCATATTGGGGTCATATCTGCCACGGATTGTGCATATTGGGGTCATATCTGCCACGGATTGTGCATATTGGGGTCATATCTGCCACGGATTGTGCATATTGGGGTCATATCTGCCACGGATTGTGCATATTGGGGTCATATCTGCTACGGATTGTGCATATTGGGGTCATATCTGCTACGGATTGTGCATATTGGGGCGATATCTGCTACCGATTGTGCATGTTGGGGTCATTTCTGCTACCGATTGTGCATATTGGGGTCATTTCTGCTACCGATTGTGCATATTGGGGTCATTTCTGCTACCGATTGTGCATATTGGGGTCATTTCTGCTACCGATTGTGCATATTGGGGTCATATCTGCTACCGATTGTGCATATTGGGGTCATATCTGCTACCGATTGTGCATATTGGGGTCATATCTGCTACCGATTGTGCATATTGGGGTCATATCTGCTACCGATTGTGCATATTGGGGTCATATCTGCTACCGATTGTGCATATTGGGGTCATATCTGCTACCGATTGTGCATATTGGGGCCATATCTGCTACCGATTGTGCATATTGGGACCATATCTGCCACCGATTGTGCATATTGGGACCATATCTGCCACCGATTGTGCATATTGGGACCATATCTGCCACCGATTGTGCATATTGGGACCATATCTGCCACCGATTGTGCATATTGGGACCATATCTGCCACCGATTGTGCATATTGGGACCATATCTGCCACCGATTGTGCATATTGGGACCATATCTGCCACCGATTGTGCATATTGGGACCATATCTGCCACCGATTGTGCATATTGGGACCATATCTGCCACCGATTGTGCATATTGGGACCATATCTGCCACCGATTGTGCATATTGGGACCATATCTGCCACCGATTGTGCATATTGGGACCATATCTGCCACCGATTGTGCATATTGGGACCATATCTGCTACCGATTGTGCATATTGGGACCATATCTGCTACCGATTGTGCATATTGGGACCATATCTGATAACGATTGTGCATATTGGGGCCATATCTGATAACGATTGTGCATATTGGGGCCATATCTGATAACGATTGTGCATATTGGGGTCATATCTGCTAACGATTGTGCATATTGGGGTCATATCTGCTACCGATTGTGCATATTGGGGCTATATCTGATAACGATTGTGCATATTGGGGCCATATCTGATAACGATTGTGCATATTGGGGCCATATCTGATAACGATTGTGCATATTGGGGCCATATCTGATAACGATTGTGCATATTGGGGTCATTGGACGTGTTTTTTGTTAAAATCTGCTCACATTACGTGTATTTTCTTGAGAAAACCTGCACAATTATGTGAATTTTCTGGGAAAAGGGTCACCAAAACTTGGGCCCTCTGTCTTTGCGTTGCACTTTTAAAGGGAACCCGAGGTGAGAATAATATTGAGGCTGCCATATTTATCTCCCTTTAAGCAATACCAGTTGCCTGGCTGCCGTGCTGGTCCTCTGCCTCTTATTCTTTCAACCATAGACCCTGAACAAGCATGCAGCAGGTCAGGGGTTTCTGACAATATTGTCAGAACTGACAAGATTAGCTGCATGGCTTGTTTCTGGTGTAATTCAGTTCACTACTACAGCCAAATAGATCAGCAGGGCTGCCAGGCAACTAGTATTGTTTAAAAGGAAATAAATATGGCAGCCACCATATCACTCTCACCCTGGGTTCACTTTAAATTACAGTTAGCCCCGCCCTCATCCGGTCATGACCACGCCCATTTTTTCGCCGCGGCGCGCTTCGCGCGCCGCAGGTTGTGGCCACACCCATTTTTGGCGCGGCGCGCTTCGCGCGCCGCAGGTCGTCAGCTCCCCCGGAAATTGGTCCAGCACCTGCATAGCACCCCCTAAAAAAATTTCCTGGAGCCGCCACTGCACCAAACTCACTGTGTAACGCACCGCAAACAGCTGTTTGTGTAGTGACGGCCATGCTGGACTGGTGCGCACCATGGCGAGAGTGCAGGCGATGACGGTTTTCAAGCCTATATGGTCGGGCTGAGGTAGCTGAATGACAGAACAACAGTGACTGAGTGTCCAGCTGATCGAATTTGGTCTGTCCACAATGAAGCAACAACCTTATTATCTATCTTCTTGGGTCAGGTGTTCCTCCCAACCCCAACACACTCATTTAGCCGGTCATTGTTTCATTGTGATACGCAAGTCCCTTCAACGCAGCAAGGCAACGATCACGAAGGGGAATTGACACATGTGCATGCCTTTTCTTTTGTTGTTGCAGCCACGGTGCACCCAGAAAAAATAGGCAGGCATGTACACGCACCAGAAAAAATATTATAGCGGCCGCTGATAGCAGCGACCTTAAAAATTCAGGAATCCACCTGCAGTCCTGGACCCTGTTGGTGGTGGCGGAGAAGGCAATCAAGGGGCCTGCAAGCAGAGAGGCTGTGTGGGGACAGACTTAGTCTTGGGGCAGGCAGTCACACAGTGTGCAGGCAGAGATGCTGTGTGTGGGGACTGACTTAATCTTTCGGGCAGGCCTGACCGTGCTTTGCAGACCAGGCATCCATGGTCAGATGGACCCTTGACCCAACGCTGTGTGCCAGAGATGTCACCACTTGCCCTTCAACATCACGCTACAGTTTGGGTATTGCCTTTTTTGAGAAATAATTGCGGCCACACACTGCGGTGTGTGGCTTTGCTTTTGTGTGCTGCTTTTCCTCAGGTGGTCATCCCATTGCAGTTTGTGCATTGTAATCATGTGCCTTCTTAAGGTAGTTGTCTCTACGCGGGTCTTGGTCTTTCCACAGCTCAATTTTTGGTGGCAGAGAGTACAGATGGCATTGCTCTCATCTGAGGCAAACACACAAAAAATGTTCACACCGCTAAGCCCTGGGATGATGGCACTTTGGTGATGGCTCCTGACGGAGTGTTAAGTGGCATGCCAGAATCAGAGCAGGAGGAGGAAGATATGTCACGCTTCCGTGCGGAAGCTGAGGAAGATGAGGTGTTCTTTGTTAAATTGTCAACTACGTCCTGACAATATTGGGGGTTTATGGCACGTGCCTTCTTCTGAACACTGTACTTTGGTCGAGGGCCGCACGAAATCACAACAGCCTGACCTCGAACAGACCTGCCAGGTGGCCTGCCTCTTGTTTTGACCATATTGGGGGATGAAGTGAAAGGTATGCACTGACGTGACTGCTGGTACAACAATGTGCGGTTACACAGGTGCAGTTAACAGGTATGCACGGACTGGTATATAAAACAGTGTGTGGTCACACAAGTGCAGTGAACAGGTATGCAGTGACTAGTATTACAAATGTGCAGCTGTCACACACACAGGTACCGTGAACAGGTATGCAGTGACTGGTATATAATATAACACTGCATGCGGTCACGTAGGTAGGTGCACTGAACAGGTATGCAGAGATTGGTATTACAAATGTGCAGATTTCATACACACAGGTGCTGTGAACAAGTGCAGTGACTGGTATATACTGTAACACTGCGTGCGGTCATGTAGGTAGGTGCACTGAACAGGTATGCAGGGATTGGTATTACAGATGTGCAGTTGTCACACACACATATATTATTCAGTGGGAGCACGAGACCACCAGCGAATATTATTAAGGGGGGCATGAGACCACTAGGGAATATTATTAAAGAGAGAGGGGCACCACACCAACAGCACCAGGGAATATTATATTGGGCATCCTCACAATGGGCTCGCTTCACTAAAGCGTGCTAACACTTAGCACGACAGTGATAAGCCACTTTGCATGTGATATCATGTAGTAAGTATCATTATCATGTGCTAAGTATCATTATCACATGCTAAGTATCATTATCACGTGCTTAGTATCATTATCATGTGCTAAGTATCATTATCACATGAAGTCACTGCAGATCACGCAAACGAAATGTAGATCATGAATTATTACTGTATACGGTACATAAAGCGACGCGCGTTAAACTTTGCACACGCTGTATTACATTAACTCACATGTTAATGTAAGCACTATTGCTGATTTCATTACCAAACTCTATCTTCTGATCGTGGGAAGCGCCGTAGGTTTCAATGGCATTCCTCACTTAGCACGTGAAGCGTAACGCCGTTTGCACGCTAAAACGTAATAAGTGAATGGTGGAAACTGTTCACGTTCACAATGGGCTCCATTCACTAAAGCATGATAACTCAGTTATCATGTGTAAAGGCTTTGCACGAGCAAACGCGCATGTAAAGCTTTGTGTGCGTGAATCTAGAACCTGCCCTGGTGACCAAAACCCCAATCGCTCTTCTTTTCCGCCTCCAGCATTGGCATTAGCGTGTAATAGACTGAGCTGTCAGTGCTGAGAAACTGCATACGGGTTAGATAAGCTTTTCTTTCCTGATTCTTTGTTGAGCTTTTAATGATTGCAGTGAAAATGCATTCTCTTTTCCCTAAATCATTCAGTAACAATTAGCAAGTTATGTAAACTGTGGTTTTTGTGTAAAGATGACAAGGATCTTAATTATCAACACGAAGGCACTTATTGCTATTTAATTGCCAATCTGTTATCAAATGTATTGTTGAATTCTTTTAATAATCAACTGCACTAACAAAGCCTGACATGACCACATCCGTATCCCTTTGTTCAACCAGGAACCACATTCTAAACAACTAGAGTAAATAAAGGCCGTAATACAATCTAGATTGTCACATGAATGTGTGAAAAATGGACTTTATTGACAGATTGTATACAGTGGTGTTTATATACTACATCCCTATGTAAACTAACTGTCAGAGAACATAGTGTTAAAGCAAACATATGAGCAGTAATACACAACTTCTAACAACACTACTAGCTTATAGCAGCAAATGTCTGGAGCCGTTCCTGCATCTCAAACCCCCCCCTTTCTGAAAGTTGTGCAATCCAGGCTTTAACCTCGAAATACTGCTGCGGACACAGGCACAGGTACTATATGTCACACGTCAGCATTACTCCAATGTAAAGAGAAACATCCTAACTCAGATGTTTCCCCTGCCAAATATGGCAAAATGGTTCTGCCCCACCTGATCACAGCGGCTAGAGCAGGGAGTAGCAGTGGTGGTTGCAAAGACAACGGAGGTCTCAACCGCACCGGGGCCCTCCCTCAACTGCAGTATTAGCTCTTTATTGGTCCTGTGCTTGTAATGATCACTTCTATAAATGCTGTGGATTGAAAAAACGTGTACTAAGGTGTACTAACGCACACTAACGCATACCAACGCATTAAGTGTAAAAGGGCTCTGACTCTTAAGGTGGCCACACACTATACAATTTTTTTAAATATCTGTTCAATTTAAGAATTGCAATCACTTTTTCTGACTGTAACATTTCAAAAAATCTGACCAATGTACCACACACCTATGTTCAATTTTTCCCCAATTATGATAAAAATGATTGGAAACTCTAGGGCGTGTATATTAATAAATTGAAAATCTAAGACACACCATACAATCTTTAGAGAAATTGAAGAAAAATATCTGGCATTCCGGATAGATAAAAATCGAAAAAAAACGGGAAAAAACGGGAAATCCGATCGGATTTTTCAGTCGAATGAAAAAAAAAACTTTCGATTTTTTTCAGGAGATCCAATTGTTTTTATCGAATTGCCGTAAAATCAGATCATTTTATTGTATCATGTGTGGCCACCTTAAGGCAGTGGCATAGCTAAGGAGCTATGAGCCCCCACATGGGCACCAAGCACCCTATACATAACAATTTATATGACGCACCAAAACCTGCTAAGGACAACCAGTATCAGAGGTGCAAGAAGGGGATGGAGAACAGCTTGTTAAAGAAAACCTGTAACGAAAAAACCTCCCCTGGGAGTACTCACCTCGGGTGGGGGAAGCGCGTACGTTAAAAAGGGGCGATGGGAAAAAAGGGCGCCGGGTTTTTAACGATAAACATGGATTATGTTTAAAAATGTATTTCGTTTAAAAGTAATGTTTTTAAACGTTATAAATCATTAAATAATGTGTATTAAATCGGCAATTGTAAAAACGTTAATCTTTCGTTTAAATAATGAAACGCATAATAACGTTTAAAAAAAAATTTACTAAGTAACCCTCCCTGTACCTACCCCTAACCCCTAGACCCCCCTGTTGATGCCTAAACCTAAGACCCCCCCTGTTGGTGCCTAAGTAACCCTCCCTGTACCTACCCCTAACCCCTAGACCCCCCTGTTAGTGCCTAAACCTAAGACCCCCCTGTTGGTGCCTAAACCTAAGACCCCCCTGTTAGTGCCTAAACCTAAGACCCCCCTGTTGGTGCCTAAACCTAAGACCCCCCTGTTGGTGCCTAAACCTAAGACCCCCTGTTGGTGCCTAAACCTAAGACCCCCCTGTTGGTGCCTAAACCTAAGACCCCCCTTTTGGTGCCTAAACCTAAGACCCCCTGTTGGTGCCTAAACCTAAGACCCCCCTGTTGGTGCCTAAACCTAAGACCCCCCCTGTTGGTGCCTAAACCTAAGACCCCCCTGTTATTTTTTTCGTTTAAAAATAATGTAAAAAAAAAAAAAAAAAAAAAAAAGGAATGTTTTTCGTTTAAAAATAATGTTTGGGAAAAATATTGTACTGGTTTTCGTTTAAAAATAATATTTAAACATGTATAAATCATTAAATAATGTGTAATCATGAGAAACAGTAATAAAACATTAAGTCTCCGGGCGCCGCTTTTAAAACGTTAGTTTTCTCCGGCGCCCTTTTTTCCTACCGGGCGCCCATTAAACGATATTTATTATAGAAGTGAATGGCGGCGCCCGATTTGTCCACTAGCCTCAGGCGCCCGAATTTACTGTTTCCGGGGGAAGCCTCCGGATCCTATTGAGGCTTCCCCCGTCCTCCTCGGTCCCACGGCGGAGGTGATAAAGCTCCCCGAACAGCGGGAATGTAAATATTTACCTTCCCGGCTCCAGCGCAGGCGCAGTATCGGCTCTGCGCTCGGAGATAGGTGGAAATAGCCGATCTCTGTCAGGCCGCTCTACTGCACAGGCGCAGGAAGTCTCCTGCGCCTGCGCAGTAGAGCGGACCCAATAGAGATCGGCTATTTTTGCCTATCTCCGTGCTGAGAGCCGCAACAGTGCCCCCGCTGGAGCCAGGAAAGGTAAATCGCCGCTTATCAGCTTGTCTAGGGAGGATTCCTGGGACACTTCGGGGGAGCCATCGCTGGACTGCCTTCAGCTACAGGGAAGGGGGAAGCCTCATTGGGACCCTGAGGCTTCCCCTTCCCGAGGTGAGTACCCCCCAGGGAAACTTTTTTTTGTTACAGGTTCTCTTTAATGATTATCATTATTCGTAGCATTTATAGAAGTGATCATTACAAGCACAGGACCAATAAAGAGCTAATACAACGGTTGAGTCGTGCCCCACGTGACCCCTCTGGCCCGAGGGCCCTGGTGAGGTCGACACCTCTGCAACCTCTATTGCTACGCCACTGCTCTTAGGGCTGAAACCCACTAGAGCTCTTTTTTATACTTTAAGGGAGTACTTTAAATCGCTAGCGATTATCCTAAACGCTCTGCCAATGTAAATCAATGTAACAAATTCCACAGTAGCGATTGCGATTAGCAAAATCACATTCGCAGGACATGCAACATTTTGGGAGCGTTTGCGCTTCAATGTAAAAGTATATAAGTGCTTGCAAATCGCTCATGAATCGCTACACACAGCAATTTGTGTGTGATTTTAAATTACTGCAAACTGTCAAAAAATATAATAATTTGAAAGGATCAATCAGAATTAAAATCGCTATTCGCAACTCGCTATCACAATCGCTGGCAAAAAGCTTACACTTCTTAAAATCGCTACCAAAATCACCGGAAAACACTCATGAAATTGCTTTCATAATGCTAATTAAAACCGCAAGCGATTGTGATATCGCTTTGCGATTTGTAGTAGAGTTGTTCCAGGCCTGTTCACATTATAAATCGCCATCTCTATCGCAAGCACTGAGCGATTTATTGAGACTTTTTAAAGCGCTTTTCCCTGTGCTTTGAGCTTAGAAAAGCGCTTTTCTAAGCGCTTTTGCAGAGCGATTCGTGTTTTCACTTCCTGACGTCAGTCAGGTAGTGAACTCTTTCACCTGGAAATAAATAAATACAATGGGCTCGATTCACAAAGCGGTGCTAACCCAGTTAGAGACTTTAGGCGTGATAACCATTGCACCACGCTGGTGAAAAGCCAGTTTAGGCGTGATAAGTTTAGGCGTGATAAGTTTAGATAAGTTTAGATCATGCGCAAAGTCCCACATGCAAAGCAGCACCATTAAACTCTATGCGAAGTGCACCAGACTTTGCTTGCGCAAAACTTTTGATCAGCTGTGCACTGCGATGCTAACCCAGTTGGTGCTATAGTTATCACGCCTAAACTTATCACACCTAAACTTAGCACACCTCAACTTATCACGCCTAAACTTATCACACCCAAACTTATCACGCATAAACTGAGTTTAGGCGTGATAAAGGGCTTTTCACCAGCATGCTAACTGTTAGCACCGCTTTGTGAATCAAGCCCCATGTATTTATTTATAAAAGTGTTTGGGAAATCGCTATACAAAGTGATTTTTCAAGTGCTTTGCGATTTCCCTATACCTTCCATTGAGACAAAGCGCTCAGAGAATGGTTCATGTAGCGCATTTATGATTTTAGTAAAATCGAAACACGCACGTTAACAATCTCATAGGGAATCAATGCACAAGCACTTTTGGGGAAATTTCTAAAATCGTCAGAGCTTAAAATTTTTTGCAAATGCTCATAGTGTGAACGAGCCCTTACTGATAACACTTGGCATCACTTGTTTACTTATGCTGTCATCTGAACCGCAGGACAGAAGTTAAACCAAACTTTTTTGTAAAAAAAAAAAAAACACATGAAACCCATCATCCACTATGCAGGCTGGTATGGAGCTCTTCTGCCTGGCCAGTATTATGCTGGATACACACGGTTCGTTCCCGCGCTCGATTCCCATCGATGCGCCGCTCAATTCTCGTCGATTCGTTTATTTCCGACATGTCCGATTCGCGGTTCGATGGATCGTTAGGTCGATTTGCCATACTTTACATGGCAATCGACCTAAAAATCATCGAAATGCGCTCGGAAATGTTCGGGAATAATCGATTTGTCGGGAATCGAGCGCCGCATTCGATGCGGGAACAAACCGTGTGTATTCAGCATAAGTTCATATTGCTTTCTTGTTTGAAGAATCTCCTCAGTCTTCACCATGTTGACATAAGGTATGTTCTCCTCAGTGTCTGTGACATTATAGTTGCTGCAGTAGTGAAGGCCCATCTGTATATTGATAAAGCAGGAGTCTGATGTATCTGTTTTCCATCAGTATGGTGGCAAATGGAAATAACTACCATTGAATAACGTGTTTTGAAAATTTGAATTTTTTGAAAGAGAAAAGTAGATTTTCATTACTGTGTAGCTATTAAAAGAGGTGATGCGTCACCTAGTGGTCAAACATTTCTAGGGAAATAGAAATAAAGCCAGACCTAGGCAGGATTGAGGTCCACATATGACATAGCGTGAAAAAGTTGCGTTTTTGTATGGTGCGTTTGCGATTTTCTATTGCGTTTTTACAGCATTTTGTTGCATTTTGCGTTTTTTTGAATGTAGATGCGTTTTGCGTGCGTTTTAATGCATTTGCGGTGCGCTAATGTAAAACGTATATGCGTTTTGTATGTGTTTTTTTTTTCATTTATGCAAATCACTAAGAAGACAACAGGAAGTGTAAACACATCAGAGATCTTTCATTTTTAGTTAAAAACACATAAAAAAAACCGCATGAAAAATGCAACGCATATGTGTTACCATAGACTTTCGTTATGTGCATTTTGGCAGCCAGCCTGCATGTTATGCAACACTGCAAGCCTTTGCGGAACACATTCTGTACAAACGCTGTGCAATGCAGCTTCTTCTGCGTCCCATAGACTATCATTGCTGTATAAAACACAGTGTTTTACGCTATGCTAGCGTTCTGCTATGTGTGCACCCAGCCTTAAAGGATACCAGAGCCCAAAAACAGATGAGAAACAGGGGGAGCAGGCATGTATTGTGAGCTGTCCTGATGCTCACTGCTCCCCCCATTCTCCTTTCTGCCCCCTCCTGCTGCTGTCATTGCCCCGTGGCCCGTCTTCTGGACAGCCGGGTCGGGAAGCATTGCGGAATCTGGCCAGGTTGCACACGTGCTACAGCACGCAACCATTGCCAGCACGCGTACCAAGGGACCTCCAGCCGGGAGCGCTATGCGCATGCGTGTAATGTCATTAGTATGAAGTATATCAACAAATTCTGTAACATCTGTAAATGAAATGATTTGCTATTAGAATAAAAATGTTTGAAACTAAACCATGCATTAGTGGCACCTGAGAAGCAATTATAATTAACTGGAATTACCTAATGAGAACATTTTCACACAGTTTTACACATATGCAATCATTCAGGAAACATAAGGTGAGAGGGATATGGAGGCTACCATATTTATTAGCTTTTATACAATACGGCCTAGTGCACACCGGAGCGTTTCCGCTGCGGTTTGTGATCTGCTTGCAGGTGCGGATCCGCTAGGGTAATGTATTTCAATGGGCTGGTGCACACCAGAGCGGGAGGCGTTTTGCAGAAATGCATACTCCCGGGCTGCTGCAGATTTTGGATTGCGGATGCGTTTCTGCCTCAATGTTAAGTATAGAAAAACCGCAAACCGCTCTGAAAAACGGCACTTCAGAGCGGTTTGCCAGGCGTTTTTTGTTACAGTAGCTGTTCAGTAACAGCTTTACTGTAACAATACATGAAATCTACTACACCAAAACCGCTACACAAAACCGCAAAACGCTAGCTGAAACGCTGCAGAAAAATAAGAAAAAGCGTTTCAAAATCTGCTAGCATTTTGCGTATCTGCTAGCGGTTTTTGGTGTGCACCAGGCCTATCAGTTGCCAGGCTGTCCTCCTGATCCTGTGTCTCTTACTTTTAACCATAGACCCTGAACAACACAGCAGATGAGGTACTCTGACTAAACTGGTTTTACTGGATTAGCCATATGCTTGTACCAGGGTTTAGAATCAGCCACTACTTATGCCAGAAGATCAACAGGGCTGACAATAAATATGGCAGCCTCCATATCCCACTCGCCTCGGGTTCCCTTTAATTAGCAAATATTACTGCAAAACGTTTCATATGTGTGCCTAAAGCCATGTACACATGCTTGACTAAAGTAGGTTGAGGCGTCCAATAACGACTGTCTCAGCTGATATTAATACGTGTGTACAGAGGTGCCAAATACCAGATCTGTGTGACGCTCAAGCGATCTGCCCAGCGGATCAATTCACTCCCAGCAATGGCTGATTCTGTTGTGCACACCGCTCCCCCTGCCCGCATGCCACATGAGGTCACACATGCATCGCCCCTCCGCATAGCAACAGTAAACATTGTCAGCTACACAGCTGATTCGCACCTGTGCAGCTCAGCCCTGCGATGTCGCCCAAGGAGTTCAGGTCCAGAACCCCCGACAGGCGACATCCTTCGAAGGCGTGAACGCAACCTGAATGTTGCCATTTTGATTTAACCACCTTAGCGGTATGGACGAGCTCAGCTCGTCCATTACCGCCAGAGGGTGCCGCTCAGGCCCTGCCGGGCCGATTTTGATCAAATAAAAAGCAGCACACGCAGCCGGCACTTTGCCAGCCGCGTGTGCTGCCTGATCGCCGCCGCTCTGCGGCGATCCGCCGCGAGCAGCGGCGAAAGAGAGTCCCCCCAGCCGCCCGAGCCCTGCACAGCTGGAACAAATAGTTCCGGCCAGCGCTAAGGGCTGGATCGGAGGCGGCTGATGTCAGGACGTCGGCTGACTGTCAGGACGTCATTACGCTCGTCGCCATGGCGACAAGGTAAGCTAAACACGGAAGGCCGCTCATTGCGGCCTTCCGTGTTACTTCTGGCCGCCGGAGGCGATCAGAAGAACGCATCCGGAGCGCCCTCTAGTGGGCTTTCATGCAGCCAACTTTCAGTTGGCTGCATGAAATAGTTTTTTTTTTATTAAAAAAAACCCCTCCCGCAGCCGCCCTGGCGATCTTAATAGAACGCCAGGATGGTTAAGAGTTAGATAACCGGCCTGATGTTGCTTTCTAGTCTTATCTTGTGAGTTACAGCAGATTAAAAAGCATATACTGCACACAAACAGTTTCTCTCAGGCACACCCACAGTTCTCTTTTTTTTTTTCTCTGCTCTCTAAGTAAACTTTATTCAACGCTTCCTCGTTTACAAACAGATAACATTGTCACATGACTCTAGATCAGAGAATACGATGTATAAGGGCATATGAATCATCACGTAACTTTAAGGTGGCCATACACTGGTTGATTTGCCATCAGATCGACCAACAGATAGATCCCTCTCTGATCGAATCTGATCAGAGAGGGATTGTATGGCTGCCTTTACTGCAAACAGTTTGTGAATCGATTTCACTATGAAACCGATTCACCATCTGTATGTATGTCGCTGCCCCCCTGCATACATTACCTGCTCCGGCCAGCGCGACTCCCCCGGTCTCCGCTGTCTTCTTCTCTGCGCTGGTCTCTGGGTCCGGCTGGCTTCACTGAACTTCCTGCCGAGTTTAAACAGTAGAGGGTGCTCTACTGTTTAAACTTCCTGCCGGGACAGGAAGTTCAGTGAAGCCAGCCGGACCCAGAGCCCAGTGCAGAGAAGAAGACAGCGGAGACCGGGGGAGTCGCGCCGGCCGGAGCAGGTGATGTATTGCCGCTAGTGTCGGTCGTCAGGCATTCGAACGCCGCTATCGATGCACTCCCGACCTGCCGGCGATCGAGCAAAATCTTCCGCATGGACGGATCGACGGGAATCGACGGGAAAGATTGTTTTCAAACGAAAATCGATCGTTCTGTCAGCGTTTGCGCAACGATTTCACAGCAGATTCGATCACAGTGACCGAATCTGCTGTATATTGGTGGGAAAATCGTTAGGTGTATGGGCCCCTTTAGGGCCCATTCACACCTAAGGGAATCGCCCGCTAATCGCTAAAGCGCTAGAGCTTTTTAAAGCGCTAGTGCTTTGTTACCCTATGGCAGTGTTCTCACTTCAGATTTCCATTTTTCTATATTTTTTTTTTCACTTCTTGCATTCCCTGATGCAACAAATGACCAATTAAATACTTCTTGAAAATTGTGAATCAGAATAAAAGGAAAATCGGAATTGGAACTGGGCATTTTTTACCATCCCAAGTATATATCCCAGCATGCAACATGATGGTGCCTTGGCAGGACGTCCTCAGAGAGAGAGGCTTCAGCCTGCAATTAGTTAAATGAATGGTTATACTTAAAAAAAAAGAGGAAAAACATATCTAGTTTTCATATTAAAATTTAATGTTCATTATTGTGCAAAGCCTGATCATTTTTTGTTCTGGGTCTGTTGAATTGTCAGATAAAATGAAGTCAGTAAAAATGTTGATTCATGTGATAAAATGGGCTTCAAAGACACAAAGGCCACGTTCACAGTGGGAGGTTTTGCTGTGTTCCCTGTATAACAGGAATGCAACGAAATGAAAAAGTCATTCCACGCGTTATGGCCCCATTGCATCCAATACAGTGAAACATACAGTCAATGAAAAGTATGCTTCACTCTACCTGTTAACATCTTTTTTTTTTTTTTTGTGGTAACGCACTGCATGCAGTGCATTACCGTACTGCACAGCATTGTACCGCAAAGAACATGCTGCACTGTAAATGCAGCGATAGGTCGTGCATTGCAGTGCGGCAAACCGAGTTACAAAGCAGACGTTATGCTGCAACGCACCACTGTGAATGAGGCCTTAGGCCCAGTGTACACCAAAAACCTCTAGCAGATCTGCAAAACGCTAGAGGTTTTTGAAGCAGATTTCAGAGCGATTCTAGGCATGTTTTCTAAACATGTCTGGCATTTTTTGGAGCGTTTTTGTGTATCAGATTACAAATATTGTTACAGTAAAGCTGTTACTGAACAGCTTCTGTAACAAACACGCCTGGAAAACCGCTCTGATCTAGTGTTTTTCAGAGCTGTTTTCCACTTTCCTATACTTTAAGGCAGGGGTAGGGAACCTTTTTGGCTGAGAGAGCCATAAACACGACATATTTTAAAATGTAATTCCGTGAGAGCCATACAATAACTAAATACAAGAAAATGTGTGCATTTTATGCAAAACCAACAGTTTAAAGTGCAATAAGTGTCTGAATTCTTTTTAATAACGTTGTTATGCTGTTGCTAACGGTTAGCAACTGCATAACAACATTATTAAAAAGAATTCAGAGACTTATTGTTTACCTAATGCAGCAATGTTTCACCAGAAATTAATCGTAAAGTGGGCAGCATTTTACCAGAAATTAATTGTAAAGTGGGCAGCACTTTACCAGAAATTAATCATAAAGTGGGCAGCATTTCACCATAAAATAATCGTAAGGTGGGCAGCATTTCGCCATAAAATAATCATAAAGTGGGGAGCATTTCACCATAAAATAATCGTAAAGTGGGCAGCAGTGACCAGAAAATAATCGCAATGTGGGCAGCATTCACCAGAAAATAATGGGAGCGGCAGGTTAGGGTGTGGAGAGGTAGGTCAAGGTGCTGGGTGGGCAGGTGATATTGCTTGTTGGGGGGGGGGGGGGATGGTGAGGTGCTGGGTGGGTAGGTAATATTTCTTGCTGGGGGGGGGTAGTGAGGTGCTGGGTTGGCAGTGTGCAGGGTGGGTAGGTGATATTGCTTGGTGGGTGGTGGGGGGTAAACAGGTGAGGTGCTGGGTGGGTAGGTGATATTGCTTGGTGGGTGGATGGGGGAAACAGCTGAAGTGCTGGGTGGGTAGGTGATATTGCTTGGAGGGTGGGTGGGGGAAACAGCTGAGGTGCTGGGTTGGTAGGTGATATTGCATGGTGGGTGGGTGGGGGAAAACAGGTGAAGTGCTGGGTAGGTAGGTGATATTACTTGGAGGGTGGGTGGGGGAAACAGGTGAGGTGCTGGACAGGCAGCTGATATTGCTTGGTGGGTGGGGGGAAACAGGTGAGGTGCTGGGTGGGTAGATGATATTGCTTGGTGGGTAGATGGGGGAAACAGGTGAGGTGCTGGATAGGCAGCTGATATTGCTTGGTGGGTGGATGGGGGAAACAGCTGAGGTGCTGGGTTGGTAGGTGATATTGCATGGTGGGTGGTGGTGGGGGAAACAGGTGAGGTGCTGGGTGGGTAGGCGATATTGCTTGGTGGGTGGTGGGGGAAAAAGGTGAGGTGCTGGACAGGCAGCTGATATTGCTTGGTGGGTGGAAACAGGTGAGGTGCTGGGTGGGTAGGTGATATTGCTTGGTGGGTGGTGGGGGGAAACAGGTGAGGTGCTGGGTGGGTAGGTGATATTGCTTGGTGGGTGGTGGGGGGGAAACAGGTGAGGTGCTGGACAGGCAGCTGATATTGCTTGGTGGGTGGGTGGGTGTAAACAGGTGAGGTGCTGGGTGGGTAGGTGATATTGCTTGGTGGGTGGTGGGGGGAAACAGGTGAGGTGCTGGGTGGGTAGGTGATATTGCTTGGTCGGTGGTGGGGGGGGGAAACAGGTGATGTGCTGGGTGGGTAGGTGATATTGCTTGGTGGGTGGTGGTGGGGAAACAGGTGAGGTGCTGGGTAGGTAGGTGATATTGCTTGGTGAGTGGGTGGGGAAACATGTGAGGTGCTGGACAGGCAGCTAATAGCGCTTGGTGGGTGGCTGGGTGGGGGGAAACAGGTGAGGCGCTGGGTGGCAGGCTTAATAATGCTAACACTCACCAGCTTCTAGTCAGCTTCACCGGAGTTCCACAGCGCGGGCTCGGCTGACAATCACTGGCCACAACTCACTCCGGCCTCCAGTCCCTGCATGCCACGTCACCATGGGGGCGGAGCTACAGTACGCTGGCCGCGGCGGGTGGAGGAGGCGGCGCTCAGCACGCATGTGAGGGAAGGCGGGAGGTGGATATGTAAATGAGGCCCGGGGGGCAGGAGGAGGCGGCGGCGCACACTGAATTTAAAAGTAAACAAAGTCTCTCTGGCCGCTCCGTCACACGTGTTTTAGCGAGCCAGAGAGCCATATGCGGAGTTCAAAAGAGCCATATATGGCTCGCGAGCCATAGGTTCCCGACCCCTGCTTTAAGGGCTGGTGCACAGCAGAGCGGTTCTGAAGCGTTTTTTCAAACGCTTGCAGGGGAAAACCGCTTGGCTAATTAAAGTGGATGGGATGGTGCACATCAGAGCGGTTCGTTTTTTCCACAAACGTAAACTCAGGGCTGCAGCATTTTTGAGATTTCTGAGGCGTTTCTGCCTCAATGTAAAGTATAGGAAAGTGGAAAAGCACTCTGAAAAACGCTAGATCAGAGCTGTTTTCCAGGCATGTTTGTTACAGAAGCTGTTCAGTAACAGCTTTACTGTAACATATTTGTAATCTGATACACAAAAACGCTCCAAAAAGCACTAGGCATGTTTAGAAAACATGCCTAGAATCGCTCTGAAATCTGCTTCAAAAACCTCTAGGTTTTTGGTGTGCTTCTGACTGATAGATAAAAAAATGCCAATAGTTCATGTATTTTAGCTCTGGGACACTTTATACACTGCCATTGAGCAGAGACAATAAAACATAAAATCTACTTTGCAAATGTTTAAACATAAAATAAAACCATGGGGTTATTTAGAAAAAAAAAAGTCATTTTTAGAACTAGGGGGATAGATACAATTTTTTATCTCATCAGTTTATTTTTACCTTAAGTTCACTTTTAAAAAAATATTGTGCAAGAATGACGTGTTCCGCAAACATTTAGTATAATCCATCCATCTATCAGTCCATTTACCCATCTTCTATGGTATGTACTCGATTTTCCTGAGTAATATGTTAACCATATACAGCAATGTACAAATTATAGTGCTTTAAACTGTGTTCTTGTTTCCAGCCAATTCCCCATACACAGAAGGACAATACTTCTGGTAAAGATGTTCCACCAGTGTATTACTACCAAGAACCATAGTTTTACCTTCTTCATTCATGTAATTCCATAGATGCAATGCATAAGAATAGTCAAAGGTTGGCTCTTCGTCCCAAACCTCGTAGTACCGTTTCCATATTTGGTATGGGATGGGATAAAAACGAAAAGGATGCAAGAACATGATATTTCCGCAAACAATGTCCTCTTCCTCTATAAATTGAGGTATTGTACAAAATTGTTGTAAAGTACGAGTAAACAAGTCTGGCCCTTGATAGCCCCACTCATCGCCTTGGTAATTCTGTGCAAAATCTTCCATTCCTTTCCATGTAAATGCATGATGGGAAGACAAACCAAAAATCCCATTGCTAGAATATTGATGTGTTTCTGCAGCCAGAAAGTGCTGATGTGGTATTCGCTTGATGGAGATGATGTCTGTGTCCATATAAATGCCACCATGTTTCCAGATCAGAGCCAACCTGCAGCCATCAGCACTGACATGGGTCCAATATAGTTCTTTTTTTGGATCAATCTGTAAATAAATGTAAAAGCAGTTAGCTTACAAAAAAAAAACAGTTTTTGGGAACCGCAATCATTTCCCCCGATTTTCCCCTTGCTGGTAACAGGCAAAAGTGTTTGTTACACTCAACTTAGTTGGTTACCAGCCACATCTGTATTTAAAAATGTCATTGTTCATGAGGAGCATTGCTCCAAAAAGATTCAGAGGCAGCCCTGGGCACCATAACATGCTCCGCCGCAAATTTGTATGTAACCATGCAACAGGAAAAGGGCATGATTCATGGATGGAATCAAGTGCACATGAATCTAGCACCATATTAATGCAAAGCAAGTGGGCCCGCCCAGCACAACTTTGGATGAAGCCCCCCCCTTTCAACCCATTAGCAGCTTCACAGAAATGTTCTCATTTGTGATAAGTGCATTGATTTTGCTCAGTCAGCATAACTCGCTTGTTCACACCTAGAACCATTTTTTAAATCGCCCTAAAAGCGCTTGTGCAATTATTTCCTATAAGAGTGTTCACATATGAGCGTTTTGATTCTGTTTAGCTCACCAAAGCGCTGCCTGTACCATTTTCGGGGTGATTTGCCTCAATGGAAGGTATAGGGAAATCACAAAGAGCTTGTATAGCGATTTCCCCAGCGCTTTTATGAATAAATACATTGTATTCATTCATTTCTGGGTGAAAGAGTTCACTTCCTGACTGACGCCAGGAAGTGAAAAAACAAAATCGCTCTGCAAAACGCTTAGAAAAGTGCTTTACAAAAATCCCTGATGCGCAGGTAATCGCCGGGAGACAAAATCTCTAAATGCTGACGTCAGCGATTGTGATTTATGATGTGAACAAAGCCAAAATTCTTGGAAAGCTTGGATTTCTCCCTCCTAACAAAAAATATAGATACTGAAAGCAGAAGTCCTATGTTATTCTCTCACACTGCCCCCTAGTGACAAGTGGCCATAAATACACATTACAGCAGTACCAATTATTAGCAGGGAAATGTAGCAGATAAATAAAAAATGCGTTAAAATAAATTGGCCTGGCCTGGAGCACTTGCAAGCCTCTAAATGAATTGACTGCTAAATGGTTAATGAAAAAAATGTGATTCTTACCATACATGCAGCAATATGAAATGAAATGTGCTCAGCATCACAACAACAGTATGCCCAGGCCCTTGGGCTTTCTCCACTAACACAATTAGGCAAGGTTTTCCCCAAAGAAAAAAAAAATAACACAAACAGGCAGCATTAACTCTCCACAAAATCTATAATTAGGCAGCATGCTTCCCCCTCCCCCCCCCCCCAAAAAACCCCCAATAATAATAAAAAAAAAATAGGTGGCATGTCACCTAAGTAGGCAGACTGTCTAGACTAAACTAGACTAAACTAAGTAGACTAAAAACCCTTGCTAAAAATATAGACAGTGCCCCAGTACACAAATAAGTAGTCAAAGTATAAAATCATTGCAAGGGGTAAAGAAAGAGGTGGGATATCAGCACCTAATACTGTGAATTCTTATTATTAGAGCATACACTTAGCAAAAAGTCTAAACTGTAAAATAGAGACAGCCTCTAAATCTACAGTAAAAATATGTCCATCGCTGGAGGAAGAAAGATGTAACTTTATTTACAGAGCTTATTCTACATCCTCTCATCCCTTAGATGAAGGTCAGATACATACCTATAGAGAGGGAAGGCTCTGGATCCTATAGAGCAGGGGTCTCAAACTCACGACCCACGGGCCATTTGCAGCCCTCGGTACAATATTTTGTGGCCCGCGCCGGCAAAAGAGACACGGAAGCAAACTATTTTACCTTATAGTTCGCTTCAGTGCTCCCAAGTAATCCGCCACTAAACAAGGGCTGCAGAGCCCCCAAATCCCCCAGGCAAACATCCACGACTGCGCTGAGGAGCAGAGCTTCCAGCTGTAGCTCTGCCCCTCCTGACATCAATCGCAGCACGGATCGCCGCCTCTCCCTGCCCCTCTTTGTGAAGGAAGAGTGAGGTTGGGGAGAGGCGGCTATCCGCCGCGATTGACGTCAGGAGGGGCAGAGCTGAAGCTGAAAGCTCTGCCCCTTCCAGGAAATGCCGGCAGATTGCCCCCGGGCGATTTGGGGGCTCTGCAGCCCTCGTTTTGCGGTGGGGACATAGCGGATTACTTGTAATGGGAGCACTGAAGCGAACTATAAGGTACAATAGGCAAAATAGTTCACTTTTTTTGTGAAATCCCTTATGCGGCCCAGCCTCATACTGACTTTGCCTCCTGCGGCCCCCAGATAAATTGAGTTTGAGACCCCTGCTATAGAGCCTTCCTTGTCCTCGCTTGTCCCCTTGTTCCAGCACTGTCATCCCCATTACATGATGTAATTACCCAACTGGTCTAATGCACCTTTGGGTACCCTCGGAAAGCTTTGAGAGTGCTCGTGTCCTCTAGTGCTCCTGAAAACGGGAGGCTCTGCGCTGCGCATGCACGAATGCGAGGTTGTGCATGCGAATGCAAATTGTTTTAATAAGAACAAAATAAATATAAACACCCATATTATTAATCTTAGGATAAGGAAATGGGAATATCCTGTCTGTTGACAGTTGTGTAAAAGTATGTAGACTAATGCAAGCCCAGATCCAACTAAACCAGAAAGAACAAAAAAAAAATCTGATTAGAAGAAAATGTAATATCTTTGAAAAGCATACTTAAAAAAAATGTAATTCACATAAATCATTGGCCTCAATTTACCAAGATCATGCTGGTGATAATAAGGCAAATTAAAACTTATCACATATCGATCGGGATTTTAAGAGTCAATTCACTAAAGAAGCTGGCCTTAATAACATGTAGTGATTGAATTTCACAGTGAGAGTGTTGTCTTATCACTTCAGTCCCTAAGTTATTACCTCTGTAGTTATTTTCACATGCAGTATATATGGAGGGGAGGAGCACATGCAGGCAGGATGTAGCTCCACCCCTCCTGCTGCCACTACAATTACACCTAGCCTGTAGGACATCCAGATTAGGAGAGAGAGAGACTGTGTGTGTGTGGCTGGATCTATGTGTATTTCCGTGTCTCTGTGGGAATTTCTATGTGTGTGTGGCGGCAAGGCCTCCGGAGTCTCGTCCCACGAAGCCGACCTGAATTCCCGACATCACTGCACTTCCGCCGCTTGGCCCCACCTCCTCTCTCTCCTCTGAGAACAACCGCCTCAGCGAAAAAAGACGAGACTCCGGAGGTTAATATAACTTTTCATACTGCAGCGCACGAGGATTTTTTCTTTTAGAATGGAGGCCCTCTTTAACTTAAAGACAGAATTCTTAAGTTTAGGTTTGCCTGAGGTAAATTGTTTAGTGAATAATACTACATGCCTTATCACCATGGTGATAACACTAATGCTGGGTGAACACGGTACGATTTTCCATGCGATAGATGCATCTGATTGATAAAATCCCTCATGTCCGATATTACTCCCGATCGATTCTGCGCTTGATTTATCATAGAAGTGAATGGAAAAAAGATAAGAAAAACGAGCGAAGATAAGAGAATCGAGTGCAGAATCGAGCGGGAAAAAACGATCAGGTCAGAAAATCGCACAGAAAATAGTACCGTGTGTACCCATCATAAAAAACAGTTTAGAAACATTATTAAAGACAGGAGATGAGCTTAGTGAATTGAGGCCATTGTCCATAATAAATATGTTTTTGGGATCTAGTGAGTGCAACGCCAAAGTTCTGGTGTTGCATACCACTAATGACATGGATGACTATCATCTGTTTCACCATAGCTCCCAACTGCCCCCTTTTCAGAGGGACAGTCCCTCTTTGGGATCCCTGTCCCTCTGTCCCTCTTTCTCCCTCATTTGTCCCTCTTTCAGGACTGTGTCCCTCTTTCTAAGTAAATACTGTATATATATTTCTCTACTAAAAAGTGTGTTTGATTGAAGCTAAACTTTTTCCCAATCCTTTAAATTGATATATTACTAATTTTAAAATGTTAATATGAAGGATAATGAACCAGAATAGAAAGGACCAATGAGGTTTAAATTATAAAACAACACATTTTTCTCATGAAAACGTTATGGTATGTGTGCCTAGGGGTGTGACGGGGGCGTGATCAGGAGTGTGGCAGGGGGCGTGGCTTAAGTGTCCCTCTTTCTTATCTCACAAAGTTGGAAGGTATGGTTTCACCATAAATTGCAGTGAGAGCAATCACTTGCCAACCATTGCAAAAATACCAGGGTTATTTGGGAATTCCTGTCTTTTAATGTGAATAAGGTGCGCATTCTGTGGTTTATTACAGCCAAAACTTTAACTTGGAAAAGCAAAGGTTAACATCAGGTTCGGATCCCTGATGTTACCCTAAGATCTCTATCTTAGGTTAACATCAGAGATCCAATTTAATAAGCACAAATAACTCCTTTATTATAGTACATTTAACAACAACTTTCCGTCTTCTGGTGAAGTTATTCTAATTATGTGTTCAGGTTAAGGACTGAGTTTTTGTTCTTCCTGTGTTTGTGTGAGTTCCTTATTTATATTACTAAGAGTAACAATTATTTACATATTGGAGATATGTTTCTTTTTATGCAAAATCTTCTTGTTTTGCAATAGTTTCCTGCTAAACTGGCATTTTACCATGTCTGTAGGATTTGCAGAATAGGCAACAACTAAACTCTCTATGAAGCAGGCCCAGACATGCATCACAGGAGCCTATATAGGCACCGTTGTCTTGGTACCTTAGACTTTGCCCTACATGAACCTACAAACCCCCGCTAAACCGCAACGCGCATGTGCTCCGTGGCCCAGCTGTCACTTCTCATTTTCTTCTCTTGTCCATCATAGGTAGCTACAGATGTCCCTTAATATTAGGTAGCCAGAAGTACCCTCAATAATAAGTGGCTAGAGGTGTCACCAAATATTTGGTAGCTAGAGGTACCTCAGTATTACAAGTAGCCTGAGGAGTCCCTGACTGAAGGGAGGATCTGGTGATTGAAATGCAGAGAGCAGGGTGAGTAACCTCTCATTTACACTCGCAACAGGACTCTGCATAGGGAAGGAGGGAGGGAGGCTCCCCAAGAGGGGAATGAGCCGCCTTTCCATCATCAGGCGCCTGTAGACACATGCCTACAATGCCTTATGGTAAATCCAGCCCTCCTATGATGGTACAGAATTAGCAGTACTGGAACTGTACAAGTCACTGTTAAAAATGTTAGGGGTGTATTCAACAAAGTATTGTAAAGTTTCTGTGCACAGGGAAAACACTGCACTTTCAGGATGCCTCTTCTTGGTGCACAGTGCCGACCGCCTTGTGACTGAGCTTGACGCAGCTATAGCAGCAACGCTATTATAGTCTGCAGCCTTTGCACAAGGGTGATTCAGGGCTCTGGCGATCGCCGGACCCTGAATTACCTCTCCCTCTGAGTTGCTACGACTCGGAGGGGAAATAGTACTTAAAGCCGCCGGGACTTTCAGCAGCAGCAACGGGGTGAGGCGTCATTCATCATTCAACCCGCTTTACATAGGTTGCCAGGGTCCTGCTTGTTACGTACTTATGTGGCACACAGTACTCTAATGTGTGTATTACCTAGGTGATGTGGGTGGCACAAATGGTGCAACACATGCTACCAGTAAAATTGCATTCCCTGCACATAGCAACTTTACCATACTTTGTTGAGTACACCCCATAATGCAGAATGAATTCACTCTGAGCGAGCTTGTAGGAAAGACACTCATCAATTTCAGGGGGGATTTTGCCTCCAAACGGATGCAGAAATATCCGTTTGGAGGCAAAATCCCCAGGAAGTGTTATTCAGATTTAAATGGCAACATCTGGATTGCAATGTAGGTCTATGTGGCCTTTTCCATGTGTCAGAGAAGCAAGCCTGATCAGATGTTCTTACGGGAAGTGTTGTGGACATATAAATGATTTAAAGAAATCTTCTTTTCAGAAAAGTGGTATTTTAACAAAGAAAAAGAAGTTTAAGGTATTTTTTATTTTCTCTAAACTCTACTGCTAGTTAGGTTGGTCTACACTCCAGTACTAAAGAGAATCATATTTTGGTGTTCTAAAGGAAAAACCTGAGCTTGCTGAGCATGCTTAAACATGTCACTGTGAGTGTTGTACAAAGTGAAGCAATTAAAATAATTACAACTTGGGAACTCTTTAGGACAGGAGCCTAGGGATCGTGATTCGTGGGTAATAGTATTAGACAACATGTCCTTTTGTCTTAAAGGATACATCTGGCACACTAAAAAAATAAAAATTTCTCTTACCTGGGGGGGGGGGGGGGGGGGGTCTTCCAGCCCCTAGAAGTCTGTCAAGTCCTATGACGTAGTTCCACTCTGAGCCCACTCTCCACTCTCCCCTCCATATGTAAGAATGTGACCCGCAACTGGGTCGGGATCTTCTGCACATGCCTGGGTATGACTTGCACCTCTCGTAGTCGTGCTCCCATTGCCAGCAGTGCTCTGCGCTTGTGCAGTTCAGAGAGGCATGCAGCATGCCTGTGCATACGCAGAAGATTCTGACCTAGCAATGGGTCGCAAACTTATGGAGGTGAGAGCAGAGACCTGGCTCACAGCGAAACTGCACCATGGTACCTAACTTCTAGGGGCTGGAAGAAGCCCCAGGTGAGTGAAACTTTCTTTGTTTAGATTAGATTAGATTAGATTGTGTTTAGATTGCCAGATGTATCCTTTAAGATGCCCATTAATAGTAAAACATTTTCCTCATTTTCCTCAAATGCAATAATTTAATGACATTTGTGGGATAGTAGGCAATCAGAATTCAGAAGGTAATTATCAATTGTTCCCATAAATAGGTTGATTAGGACATTTTTTCTCTTCAGATATGATTGTAAAACACAATACTGTAATTCTGTTTTTCAACCATTCTGTATTTCAATCAACCATAGAATCGTTTCACGTCAGTTTTCTTCACATGCTGCAAGGTTTTCTGTACAATTCGATTCTAAATATCTGACCGAATGATCACATCTGAAGAAAATATTGTAATGTTAAGGGGCACCTATACAATGTGTCTGCAGGTATTTGCAGATAATTTGTGCGTTTTTAATTAAAGTTAGAGACAGGCCTCTTTTTGTATAAGAGGCATTCCATAATATTGCCAGAGTACCTTTTATGTACACATTTGGATTTTGGACTTAAAGGATACCAGAGCCAAAAAAGGTTGGAGATACAGAGAAGGCAGGCATTTAGGGGGAGCTGACCTGATAGCCACCGCCCCCCCCCCCCCCCCATTCTCCACTGACAACCCTTTTTCTCACCTAAATACAACACCACCACCCCCCCCCCCCAGCTTCAATCAGGTCGCCGAGAATCACCATCACTGCACAAGCACTGTCCCGGCTGTGCACTTCCTGCAGCACCTGACAGCGGCCTGGAGCAACCTGCGCATGCTCATGACGTCCCGATTGACATCATGCACATGGGCAGGGCACTCCCGGCCGCTGTCGGTACTGTAGGAAGTGCGCAGCCGAGCCAATGTCTGTGGAGTGATGCCGACTCCCGATGACCCGGAAAAAGCAGAGGGGGTCTTTAGGTGAGAAAGAGGGATGTCAGTGGAGAACAGGGGGAGCGGTGGCCATCAGGACAGCTCCCACTAAATGCCTGCTCCCCCCGTTTCTCCAACCTTTCTTGGCTCTGCTATCCTTTAAGGTTTCAAATCCAACAAAGCATTTTAGCTACTTGGACTGGTTAGTGTTTTGGGATTTTCACACTGTTTACTTGGCATTTTTTCACCACAACTCACCCCTTAGTCCATTTAACCTTCATCTTTAACCACTAAAAGATCGCTCCATGCCAATTGGCGTGGATGTGGTGGCAGTCCCAGGACCACCTAACTCCAACTGGCGTAAGGTCATGGGAGCAGAGTTTGCAGGCATCCCTGCTTGAATGATCAGCCTCCCAGCGGCGATCGCCTCTAGGAGACTGTTAGACGTCGAAACAGCCATCTAATAACACTGTACAGCGCTGCAATCTAAGGTAGCACTGTACTGGCAGGCTCAGGGGTGATCCACTGTCATAGCCTGAAGCCTATGAGAGCCGATCACAATGATTGGCTGGTGGGGGGAGGGAGGGAATATAGTTAAAAAAAAAATATTTAAAAATAAATGATATAAATATTTATTAAAAAAAAAATTGGGGAGAGCGATCAGACCCCACCAACAGAAAGCTCTGTTGATGGGAAAAAAAGGAAGGGGGAATCACTTGTGTGCTGTGTTGGGTGACCCTGCAGCAAGGCCTTAAAGCTGCAGTGGCCTATTTGGTGAAAAATGGCCTGGTCTTTAGGGGGATTTAAGCCCGTGGTCCTCAAGAGCAGGGGTGCTCGGATACCCCTTTTCAAAATCCGAATTGATCCCAGATGCCCAGATCCGAATCGGATATCCAAATCCGAACTTTTTGGTATCCAAGTAAACTTGGATATCCGAACCCAATATCCTGGATATCCGCCCAGATTCGGATATCCGGATAAAAAGTGACCTAAAAATGGCTTAAAATTCTTCCAAAAACCCCTTTCGGAGGTCTCTCTCTCTCTCTCTCTCTTGGAATTTTGCCATTGAAGGTGATTTTAGCTTCTGCTCGGATATCTGAACTAACTATACGCCCGGATTTCGGATTTCAAATGGGAAATCCGAGTTTGTCGGATAGTGCTATTCGGATTTTAAAAAAATATCCGAATTGCTATTCAAAGTTCAGATATTGGAAAAAGTTCGGATTATCTGGGTACTTCGGATACCCGAATATTTAACCCCCCTGGCGGTATAAAAAATTCCGCCAGGAGGCAGCGCAGCAGTTTTTTGTTTTTTTTCTTATATCATGTAGCGAGCCAAGGGCTCGCTACATGATAGCCGCTGCTCAGCGGCATCCCCCCGCCCTCTTCGATCGCTTTCGGCGATCACCGATCAGGAAATCCCATTCAAAGAACGGGATTTCCCGGAGGGCTTCCGCCATAGCGACGGGGCGGGATGACGTCATTGGGAGTCCCAATCCACCCCTCAATGCTGCCTGGCACTGATTGGCCAGGCAGCGCATGGGGTCTGGGGGGGCCCGCGCGGCGCGACGGATAGCAGCGATTGAGCGTGGGGCGGCGGCGATCGGTGTGCTGACGCAGCTAGCAAAGTGCTAGCTGCGTGCAGTAAAACAAAAATTAAACAAATCGGCCCAGCAGGGCCGGAGAAAACCTCCTGTGCGGCTTACCCCGAACGTATACCGCCAAGGAGGTTAATGTAACCCTTCCTCCAATGATCAACCCCTTAAATGTCCTCTTGGCAAAGACCCCCTCCTTGATGCCTAGAATTAATCTGCACCTTAACTTCCTGAAGAAAACCACTTTTCTGATGCCCAAGCTAAACCTGCCCCACTATGGAAATATTCCTTCTTGACTTCTAATCTTAACTTCTGTGGTTACAAAAAAACTCTGACTCTTTCTAACACCTAGTCTGAACCTCCTAACTAATCAAACTAACTTTATCTCTATGCTATGTCCTAAACATTGGTTCAGGAGGTAACATACAGAGAAAGTTAGTATATACACCTCCCATAAGTGTATAACCCTCCCTAACTACAGCTACACAGGGGGATTAGCAGAATATATCCCATCACATCCTATTAGATTGCTAGGTCTGTCAAGCACAGCCTTCGTTCCACAGCTCCATGAGCCAGTCAGGAGCAAATTTCATTAGCTCCTGACCCTTTGATCACTGTGGTTGGCTGTGATTGGCTCACAGTGATCACAAAGTCAGGAGCCAGTGAAATCGACTCATAACCGGCTCACGGAGCTCTGCTGCCATGCAGTGATTGGAGAGTGATGAAAGGAGTGAGAGTCGGGTCTGTATGGTGTGACCTCGGTGAGCCCCTTTTCTTAACCAAAAAGTCTCTGGTCCTTAAGAGACCAGAGACTGCTGGTAAGGAAGGGGTTAAGCTCTTTAGAAAATGGAGCTGAGTTTGACCAAGTTGGGTGACTAACTCAAGGAAGCTACAGTAGATGCCACCTCGTTTTTTAACTCTTCCTGAACTAGAAAACAACATGAGACTTTTTATTTGCAACTAATGTTCTATTTATTATTTGTACTACAAATACTATTCATTATCTCATAAATTTATTTTTGCTTCAGATTTGCTTTAAAGTATACCCGAGGTGACATGTGACATGATGAGATAAACATGTGTATGTACAGTACTTAGCACACAAATAACTAGGCTGTGTTCCTTTTTTATTTTTTCTGCCTGAAAGAGTTAAAAATCAGGTATGCAAGTGACAGTCTCTGTTCGGGACCACATCAGACTATAGTGTAAACCTCACTGATAAGGAATTAGAGCCATAAAACACTCCTGTGGCAAAAATGGCTTCTGAGAGCAGAGTAAAAATCTATGCTGCATTTATTTTTTTTATTTTTTATTTTTTTTGTGGGGGGGGGGGGGGGGGGTTGTATTATTGTAGAGGATCCTTGGGTAAATCCACCTCTGGGCAGCAGGCCAGCCGCTTGCACACTGCACATAACGGCTGTGAGTGCTCACAGGTGGATTCTGGTGTGGTCCCAGAACATTACGTTTTTTCTCCTTGTCTTATAATAAAGTTAAACTCATAAAGATGTGCATTTTTTTTGTTCGATTGGTTTATTCTGGAGAGCGGCATCATTCTCCTGGATTTACTAAGCACTCCAGTCAAGTACTGTGGCATAACCATTAGTGAGTGGGAGACAATATTTGATATTATCAGTTTCTGAAGGTCTGAATTGATTTAAAACCAGTATTTTGTGGCATGGAAGAACGAAAGCATACAAATTGTAAACATTTTTTTCTTCCATACAATTCCTTAATAACAATCTTACCTTTTGGTACCATGTGGAGAGTGGTGTATCTGCAAAAATTTCCTCCATTCTCAGGGGAAAGACATAAACATTCTTAAAAGATGAGAGACTTGGGAAATATTTCTTTTTATTTGCTTCTGAACTAGAATCATTAAGTCCTTTCATAAAGAAGACCACTGGCCTGTCCTCATACACTCGAGCTGCTGACTCAATGGCACATAACACCAGAGAAGGTGGCTGCATCCTGTCTGTGGTCTCCACAAATATGATTCCATTTTCTCCTTTTAAAATATCATATGGGCTTAATGGATGGGATGAAATGTGTGATGCTTTTCTGCAGTGTTTTGCTTCCAAAAATATTACATCCTGTTTTCTACTTTGGAAACCAGTTGTCGCTAATGAAGGTGGTTTTATTGTTGATGGAGTTGATTTTCTTGACATTCTTGCTGATGTTCTGGATAGTGTTGCAACTGCTAATGTTGGTTTTAGTGTTTTTGATGATGTTTTTGTTGATGTTGTTGCTTTTGTTGTAGTCGCTGATGATGATGTTGTTGATGTTGCTGATTTTGCTTCTGTTGATGTTGGGATTTTTGCTGCTGATGGCATTAAAGTTGTTGCTGATGCTGCTGTTGCTGCTGCTGATGTTGAAGCTGTGGTTGTTGCTGCTGATATTGTTGTTGTTGCTGCTGACGAAGTTGTGGTTGTTGCTTCTGATGTTGTTGGTTTTTCTGATGATGTTGAAGTTGCTGCTGATGTTGATGATGCTGTTGTTGGTTCAACTGAAGTTGATGTTGTTACCGCTAAAGTTGTTGATGATGCTGTTGCTGGTTCTGCTGAAGTTGAGGTCATTGCTGTTGATGTTGTAGTTGGAAGGTGTGTTGTTGATTTTGTTGTTGCTGTTGTTGTTATTGCTGAAGTTGTTATTTCAGCTTCTGATGTTGTTGTCATTGTTGATTCCACTGTTGTTACTGCTGCTGCTTCTGCTATAGCTGCTAATGCTGTTCTTGTTTTTACTGCTAATGTTTTTGATATCGTTGCTGTAAATGGGGGGTTTGCTACTGGTTCTATGATCATCTTAAGTAAACGATTGGAACTCTTTAAAGATGTTTTGCCATCTGCTTGAGATATCCGTTTTGACTTAAATGTACCAAAAACATCTCTTTCTGCGAAGGATTTGTAATCCATGGTTGGTTCCTTTATGTTGACTGTGTAAAAATAACCAACAGCTAACATAAGAAGCACACAGACCACTATCCTAAAGGCTTTCAGCATTGTTGTAATTAAGCCTTGTCAAACTGAAAGATAAAAGAAGAAAAATAAAATTGCTTGGTCAAACATGTACTATAATTCAATTAGTATAAAAAGATGATACAACACAAACTTTATGTTCACTGGCACAGCAATACAGATGAGTTGTTTGCAAGAACAGCAATTACCTAAATTCGTTTCTTTAATTGTATTCTCTGGGCGTATTGTGTAGAGTGGGGCTGGTGCTTTGGAAGGGATAACAAGGGCAATTGTCCAGGGCAGGGATCCTTATGGGCCCCCAAAGTGGCAGACATCACAACAACATTAAGGCCAACCCTATACTTTTAATATGAAGAAGCTTGCCTTTATTTTTTACCAAGTGCCCCATTTCACCTAAACCTGTCACTGCTATAGAGTTTGGTATTCTAGCTGCTACTTTGGAAAAAAAGAAGGCTTAGAAGGCTCAGAGCAGAATTAAAGCGGACCTGAACTCAGAACACCTCTCTGCTCTAAAAGTTAGGCAACAACATACTAACCTTTAAAGGAAAACATTTCTTTGTTGCAGCTGATACAAATCCTGCAATAAATGTGCATCGGGTCTTTTTCCTGCTCCTATGGAAGCAGACATCCTGTGTTTACCAAGCTGACACAACTGTGATATCAAATTACAACTTGTTGTTATTAGTCTAAGATGATGGGGAATTAGAGGGAGTGCAGAATTATTAGGCAAATGGGTATCGGTTGAAAAGGGCGCCTGAGCTGCCTGTATGAAAAGGGCGCCGCCATAGACATCAATGTTATTTTTGGAAATATGGGCTACAAGGTGTAGAAAAGGGCGCCCGAGTTTTGATATAGGCTACAAGCGGGCTCCCCTTTGTAGCCCATATGTTTTCGGCTACAAGGTTTTCGGCTACAGTAGGGCACCCCTCTGTAGCCCATATTATTGCCTTTCTTTTGTAGCCGAAGTTTTTATATGGGCTACACCAGGCGCCTTTTTTGTAGACAAAGTTTTTATATGGGCTACAAGCGCTGGAAGACGAATTATTTCATTCCCCCACTATCCATGGCGGCCTGGAGGGGGAATAGTAATTAACACATCCCGGAGTATTTTTGTAGCCTAAGTTTTTATATGGGCTACAAGCGCTGGAAGCCGAATTATTTCATTCCTCCACTATCCATGGCGGCCTGGAGGGGAAATAGTAATTAACACATCCCAGAGTTTTTTTGTAGCCGAAGTTTTTATATGGGCTATACCAGGCTCATTTTTTTTGTAGCCAAATTTTTTATATGGGCTACACCAGGCGCCTTTTTTGTAGCCGAAGTTGGTATATATGGGCTCCACCAGGCGCCCTTTTTTACAGGCGCCCTTTTCATAATAGAATATACTGCAGGTAAATGAATACCCGAGGGATGGGTGAGTCAGACTGTATTGCAGCCTAAGCAACACAGTAATGCTATAGTGACAGATTACCTATTGAACAGGTAATTAAGGCTGAGTCAGGGTAAAAGCTAAGAGTCATACACAGGAGATCAATACAGTAAGCAATATCATAGTCTAGGTGTGAAATCCTTGGCATCAACACCCGGGAACTAGTCTAAACAAATAACAATGACAAGATAGCAATATCCTAGTCTAGGTGTGAAATCCTTAGCATCACACCTGGGATCTAATCTAACAGATAACAGAGCAATATAGCAATATCCTAGTCTAGGTGTGAAATCCTTAGCATCACACCTGGGATCTAATCTAACAGATAACGGAGCAATATAGCAATATCCTAGTCTAGATGTGAAATCCTTAGCATCACACCTGGGATCTAGTCTAAAGGTCTGAGCACTGACACACAAACATTCACGACAACAGACAGCGCCAGACTGAAGCCCGAAGGCTTAAGAAGCAGAGGAGACCTCACTGGCACGCCCCCTGCAGCCAGCCAAACCGGGGCACCGTGAGTCTCCTCTGCCGTCAGCTGACCTGCATAAAGGTCCTGTCTATGTGCACACCCGCAGGGAAAAGTCAGTTCCGTCCCCAGCATCCTAGATGCCGGAGAGACGGACAGGGACCCAGAGGCAACCGCGGTGGCGATGCAGTCCGCCGCGGCTGCGCTCATTACAAGCAGTCAGTAAATTACCATGTCTTGAAATCAAAGTAGCTACTTTCTCAGAATTAAAAAACAAACAAACAAACATTTGTGCAAACGTTTCATTAGTGGTCATGGTTACCAGATTTATGACTACACTAATTAGCCAAGGCCATAGTCTCATATTGCACACTGAAACAGAACTGAAAAATAAGATACAGGTCATAACGTGACTCATAAACTTTACTCATAAACTATTAGCCATAGACTTGGTCCTTGTCAAAATAGGTTTCTGCTTTTGCACCTCCAAGAGCTAAAAAAAAATACTGGTAGTAGATAAAATCTGCACAAATGACATCACGCATGGCACACAGAGATCACACAGAGCAATGGCAATTTTTTCTCTATGTAATTTTTAACAAATTGTGCAAACTGAGTGATTGCTGTGCTTTTAAATTCTTTTGATTCTTTTCACTAAAATGTAGTTGTTTTTTTTCCCAAGCTACTGTACCTCATGAATATTTAAGATTCTAGAATTAGAGCTAAACCATAGCCAGAGGTACATAGTGATGCTCATCGTTATACTCACAATAAACTCTCTCTTATCTCCCCACAAGTTCATTTCATTCATAGAACCATCAAAAATGTTCTTACCTCATAAACAACCATTGTAGCTGTAAGATATCCTACATGATAGTAAGGGAGCAAAACTGTGAGATTTACCCATCAATGATCCAAAATATTTAAATATGCATAAGAAATCTCCATGTTTGAAGCCATTGAATATCTGCAGAGGCTAGTTTATGAGTCCAACGTACAAGGCATAAGGTGTGAAACTATACAGCAAATATTCTGGGACTGGCAAAGTACAAACTGTTTGGACGAAAGCCCTTAAAACACTGACTAATTGTGATATCCAACTGAATAGAGCAAACACCCTTCTTTATCTGTTCTCTGTTCTCTTTAAAGATTTGCAGGAAATTCTTGTTCATTGCATTGAACAATTTAAAAGACAAGGGCCCACATGCAATTAACTATTACTTCTGAGTTTTCTCCTCGGAGTTACATTTTCATATTTTTGTTTAAAATAACTTTTCAGCACACTGCAATTGAAAAAGTACCATTTACAGGTGAAACAAGGGCTATTAAAATTATTTTGACAATTTTCTGGTTTGCTGGTGGTTAAAAAGGTATTTTATTGACAAGGAATAAAAATATCACCTAGGAGAAAACTCTGGAGATAAACGGAATTGCATATGGCCCAATAGCCCACATGCAATTGACTTCTTCTCCTTAGTTTTCTCCAAGTTGATATTTTCACACCTCATCAATAAAATGATTTTGAAACCCCCAGCAAGCAAGACAATACACAATATAATTTTGTTAGTACTTTTTCTACTAATTTTTGTACGTTTTCAATTGCAAAATGTTGAAAAATTATTTTAAAGAGAAAAAGAAAAATGATCACCTTGAAGAAATCAGCATAAAAAGTCAATTGCATATGGGCCAATGGGTCTTTTTGGTAAGGCTCACCTTTCCTCTGTAGCTGAATGTGTATAGATTAGAGTTGGAAAGGCTGGCTGATGTATTAAAACACACTTTAATAATACAGTAAGTGTGACGGTCATATGCCTTTGCGACTTTTGCATGGAACAATAAATTGTCAGCTCCTTAAACCTGTCTATGTGTGGGTCGTAGTTTGGATTACTTGCCACTACACATGGCATGCTGAATATGGCTGAATAAACTAATGTCAAGATCTTGTTAATGTTAGTTTTCAATCAATTTGCATTGGAGCCTTTTTATGAGTTAGCTACAAAGACCAAGGCCAGATTTATACTTTTTTTTGCCCTTAGGCCAAGTATGTTGTGTCTCCCCTTTCTTGTGCAACTGTGCCCCTCCCATTCCATGTGCAGCCCCCTCTTCAATGTGTATAATCCATGTACAACAACCCCTTTCTTTCATGTACAGTTCCATTGAGCATCAGTTTTCCTTTTTCGTGTATTGCTCCCCATTTTCAGCCTCCTTTTTCATTCATAGCAACTAGTCTTTCATGGCCAGGTGTCCACTTGGGCTGCAGACACCCAAGGCCCGGGCCTTTGTGGCATTTTCAGAAATCTGACAGAGGCTCTGACCCCTGTCCTTTTAAAATTTCTGTGGCAGTGAGCTGACCCCATGGAAGCATGTGCCAACAAAAAACCAACAAGCAAGCCAGCTTGCCCCTTCCTGTCTGATAATGTCACTTTTGCAAAAAGTGGAACAAACAATGCACATAGGTATGTGGATCCGACATGAACATACCTCTGCGTTTACCTTTGGTAGCTTTGCCTCAGGTCAGGTATCCTTTAAGTCAAAAGATTGACAAATTAAGCAAGCCTTCAGGCCTAGTTCACGTTGCGGTGGGCTTATTTTTTTCGCGGTTTTTCAAAGTGTTTTCGTCTTTTGATCCGGAAAAAAATCCGGAAACAATAAATACAATGTATTTGTCAAAAAAAACGCTCATGCAATTGCTTGCCAAAGCGGTTTTGTGAGCATTTTGCGTTTTTCCTATACCTTCCATTGAGGCAAAATGCCTCAAAAATGGCCCAAGCACCGCTTTTCGAAGTGGATCACAAACGAACCACTCAGTTATGAACTCTCTCATAGAGAATCATTGCACAAGTGGTTTTAGGGCGATTTTGAAAATCGCACGGGTTTAAATTTTTACAAAAACGCCTATAATGTGAACAAGGCCTCAGAGACACTGCTGATTCAATCACCTTCTTGATGGTTACAATAAAAGTTTGAAAGTAGAAATGTGCTCAAACCAGACTGGGTCAATAACAGTGACAATGTCCACTATGCATTAGCAATAGCAGTTCCATTACTTGTGGAAAAGTCAAGTATCTGACTGAAAAAGCATGGACGTCCTGTTGGCTTAGACCGGGTCACGCAGCAGTGGTGGACAGGTCTTGTGATCAGCTTGCCAGCATCAATAAGCACTTCTTCAACATTCACTATGCCCTGCCGCAGTGATGCCGAAATGCGTAATTATGCCAACACGTAAGGATTTTGGCACGTTTTTGATCACAAGACGCCCAACACCACTGCCAGGCCTGATCTAGAGAACTACTGCTCCCAGCTTGCCTGCCTTTCCTACAGAGTTCCGCTACTGAATAGTGAACGCTATCATCACAATGTTACACCGGAGTTTGACTACACTGAAGCCTAACTCTGATGAACTACTGCTCCCAGAATGCCCACCATTACCACACATTTCCTCTACTATGTATTGGAACTCATGCCCAAATTTCCAGCTATAGTCAGTATCCCTGTATTCTACTGTGGAAGCCTATGGCAGAATCCAAATTTCCCAGGCACTGTTTACACCCAAATTGTCCATTTCAAATATTTTAGGCTTAGTTTATGAATGATTAGGGGAAATAGTAAAACAATAATCATAAAGTGTTTGTGTATATTTTTCCAGGCACATGTGGATGTTTTCACGCATTGCAGCTAGTGTTGGGCGAACAGTGTTCGCCACTGTTCGGGTTCTGCAGAACATCACCCTGTTCGGGTGATGTTCGAGTTCGGCCGAACACCTGACGGTGCTCGGCCAAACCGTTCGGCCACATGGCCGAACTAAGAGCGCATGGCCGAACGTTCCCCGAACGTTCGGCTAGCGCTGTGATTGGCCGAACGGGTCACGTGGTTCGGGCCCGAACGCGCTCTGATTGGCCGAACGGTCACATGGTTTGGGTAAATAAATACCCGAACCACGTCATATCTCCGCCATTTCTCTGTGGGTTTAGCTTTGGGTAGGCAGGCAGGGTAGTTCGCTCTCCAGCCACGCTAGCCAGGGTCCCCCCCAGTCATTGTGTGTCGCTGCTGGGAACAGTAGTACACCGCTCGCTCAGCCACACTATATATATAGCATTGTTTACTGCCACTGTGTACCTCGCTCAGCCACGCTATATATAGCATTGTGTTTTCTGACACTCTGTGTACACGGCTTAGCCTGGCTATATAGCATTGTGTGTACTGCCACTGTGCACCTCGCTCAGCCACGCTATATATAGCATTGTGTTTTCTGACACTCTGTGTACACGGCTTAGCCTGACTATATAGCATTGTGTGTACTGCCACTGTGCACCTCGCTCAGCCACGCTATATATAGCATTGTGTTTTCTGACACTCTGTGTACACGGCTTAGCCTGACTATATAGCATTGTGTGTACTGCCACTGTGCACCTCGCTCAGCCACGCTATATATAGCATTGTGTTTACTGCCACTCTGTGTACACCGCTCAGCCAGACTATATACCATTGTTTACTGACACTCTGTGTACACCGCTCAGCCAGACTATATACCATTGTTTACTGACACTCTGTATACACGGCTCAGCCTGACTATATAGCATTGTGTGTACTGCCACTGTGCACCTCGCTCAGCCACGCTATATATAGCATTGTGTTTTCTGACACTCTGTGTACACGGCTTAGCCTGACTATATAGCATTGTGTGTACTGCCACTGTGCACCTCGCTCAGCCACGCTATATATAGCATTGTGTTTACTGCCACTCTGTGTACACCGCTCAGCCAGACTATATACCATTGTTTACTGACACTCTGTGTACACCGCTCAGCCAGACTATATACCATTGTTTACTGACACTCTGTATACACGGCTCAGCCTGACTATATAGCATTGTGTGTACTGCCACTGTGCACCTCGCTCAGCCACGCTATATATAGCATTGTGTTTTCTGACACTCTGTGTACACGGCTTAGCCTGACTATATAGCATTGTTTACTGCCACTGTGCACCTCGCTCAGCCACGCTATATATAGCATTGTGTTTACTGCCACTCTGTGTACACCGCTCAGCCAGACTATATACCATTGTTTACTGACACTCTGTGTACACCGCTCAGCCAGACTATATACCATTGTTTACTGACACTCTGTGTACACGGCTCAGCCTGACTATATAGCATTGTGTGTACTGCCACTGTGCACCTCGCTCAGCCACGCTATATATAGCATTGTGTTTTCTGACACTCTGTGTACACGGCTTAGCCTGACTATATAGCATTGTGTGTACTGCCACTGTGCACCTCGCTCAGCCACGCTATATATAGCATTGTGTTTACTGCCACTCTGTGTACACCGCTCAGCCAGACTATATACCATTGTTTACTGACACTCTGTGTACACCGCTCAGCCAGACTATATACCATTGTTTACTGACACTCTGTGTACACGGCTCAGCCTGACTATATAGCATTGTGTGTACTGCCACTGTGTACCTCGCTCAGCCACGCTATATATAGCATTGTTTACTGACACTCTGTGTACACGGCTCAGCCAGACTATATAGCATTGTGTGTACTGCCACTCTGTGTACACCGCTCAGCAGGCACGTGCAGAGGGGGGTGCTCTGGGTGCCCAGGCACCCCCTCTTTTAAAAAAACTTCAAAAAAGGCCCCTCTCGCGGGGCAAAATAAGCTCTGCCCCTGATCGCGATAAGAACCGCCCACCCGCGGGAAGCTCCGCCCCCGCCTGGGACACTTTGAAGTGAAGAGGCCCAGACAGGAATCCTAGTGTGGCATACTGACCTCTCCCTCCACCTAGGACCCATACTGACTTCTACCTCCCCCAGCACCCATAGTGACCTCTCCCTCCACCTAGTACCCACAGTGACCACTCCCTCCCCTAGCACCCACAGTGACCTCTCCATACACCTAGCACCCACAGTGACTTCTCCCTCCACCTAGGACCCATACTGACCTCTCCCTCCCCAGTACCCACAGTGATATCTCCCATCACCTAGCACCCACAGTGACCTCTCCCTCCACCTAGCACCCACAGTGACCTCTCCCTTACTCAGCACCCACAGTGACCTTTCCCTCCACCTAGCACCTACAGTGACCTCTCCCTCCACCTAGCACCCACAGTAACCTCTCCCTCCCCCAGCACCCACAGTGACCTCTCCCTCCCCAGCTCTAGCAGTGATCCTGCCTACCCCAGCACCCACACTGACCTATCCCTCCTCCAGCACCCACAGTGATCTTTCCCTCCCCCAGTGGCTACCCACCTTTCCCCTGCAGCACCCACAGGGACCTCCCATCCCAAAAGCAGCTACAGTGATCTCTCCCATTGCAAGCGCCCACAGGGGCCTCTCCCAACACCCAGCATCCACTCCCTCCTCCATTAACTACACTGACTATCCAGGCACCCACAGTCACCTCCCCTTCCTCCAGCACCCATATTGATCTCTTCCTTCCACAGCACCAGCAGTGAATTACCCTTCCCCCAGCACCCACACTGACCTCTACCTCCCTTAGCAGCAAGCAACTATGCCATTCACAGCAGCACCCATAGTGACCTCCCCCTCTACCTCCCCCAAGACCCACAGTGACCTCCCCCAAAGGACCCACAGTGACCTCCCTTTCCTCCAGCACTCATACTGACCTCTACCTTCCTCAGCACCCAAAGTTACTCCCCCCAGCACCCACAGTGACCTACCCTTCCCCCAGTACCCACACTGCGCTCTACCTCCCCCAGCAACCACACTAACCTCTACCTCCCCTAGCAGCAACTATGCCATTCATAGCAGTACCCACAGTGATCTCCCACCCCCTGCACCCACAACAATTCCACCAATGTTCAGCACCCACATTACACTCAACCAGTAACCCCCACTATAGCAAGCACCCAGTACTTGCACCCTGCACCAAATACTCACATCTGGCCTCAATATGACACTTTGTACTTGCATCAAACAGCCACATGACACCCAGTACCTGCACCCCTTCACCCTACAGCTGGCACCCAGTACTCACACCCACATGACACAGTACTTGCACCCAGCCCCAACATGGCACTCACTACTCACACCTGCACACCGCCTTCACATGGCACCCACTATCTGCACTCACATAACTAGTACTAGCACCCAAAGTACCTGCACTCAGAACCCACATAACACACAATGCCCACCCATAGCTAGCACCCAGTGCAGGCATGGCATCAAGTATTCGCACCTATGATACCCAGTACCTGCACCCAACACCCACATGCTTCATCTGCAGTAGTTCCAGTTGCACTAAGCCTCCACTTAGTGCCCAGTACAAACACCAAGCACTCACATATGACATCCAGTACTTGCACCCAAAACTCACAAGGGACTGAGTACCTGCAATCAACACCTACATGATAGTTGATACACACCCATACAGCCAGAATCCACATGACACCCTGTGTCAGCACCCAGTACCCACATGGCACCCGGCATCTGCCTTTAGCACCCACCTGACAACAAATACCCCACTATCCAGCATCCATCACCCATATGTCACCATGTACTCACTCCCAGTACCCACTTGGCACTCAGTATTGGCACCTAAGACCCACATACCCTCATAATCAACACCCACATGGCACAGTACTCACACGTCACCAAGTTCCAAAGCCATTATATGCACCCAGTACCCATCTATGGCCAGCACCCAAATAGCACCCAGTACCCATCCTTGGTCCGAACCCATATGAGACTCAGTACTCTCCCATGGCACACATCCAGACCACACATGGCACTCCCTACTAACATGTCCAACACTCACATGTCTCCCTGTACCAATTAACACTCACATGGCACCCACTATTGTTTATCACCATCTGGCACTCATTCAGCACCCAATACTGCATAGCACCCACTGCAAATAAACACCCAATACAAACTGGACCTTGGTGCCCACAGCAGCTTGACACAGACTGTACTTTGGCATCTCGACACCCACTGCAACTTAGCACAAAGTGAACCTTTGCATCTTACCACCCACTGTATCTGGGCACCCGCTGCACCTTGGCACTTACTGCAGTTTTGCATCTACTAATGCTTAGCAACCACTGCGTATTGGTAACCCCTTCTTCTTTGCCTGAAAAGAGGCTTGGGTGCTGATTAAGAGGGACAGAGGTCCCAGTAATGAAAGGTGAGTCTCTGCCTCCACTGTGGGCTCCACTGTGCCCACTCGAACCTACTAACAGTGGGCACCTACCACTGGTGAGTTGAGGGTGGTGGCGCCAAAAGAGTTGGTTGAAAGGAGACACAAAGTCTGCCTGATACTGCTATAAAGGTGTGTGTGTGTGTGTGTGTGTGTTAAAACTGCCTTCTGCTTTTTAGAGAGGGGATATTACATACACAATTTAGCATGATTTATCAATTTCAAATTTGAGCACCACCCCTGTGAGGATCCTCTGCATGGCCCTGCCCCTTCCTGCAGCACCCACACTGACCTCTACTTTTCCAAGCACCCACCCCTTCCCCTCATAGCTGGCACCCAGTACTCACACTCACATGACGCCAAGTATCTGCACCCTGGCCTAAAATTGCACCCAGTACTCACACCTGCACACAGCTTTCACATGGCCCCCACTATCTGCACCAAGCACCCACTTAACCCGTACCCGCACCTAAAGTACCTGCATTCAAAACCCATGTGATAACCAAAGCCCACCCATAGCCAGTACCCAGTACAGGCATGGTGCCAAATATTCGCACCCATGTCACATTCAGTACCTGTACCCAGCACCCACATGACTTCCAGTACATGCACCCAGATCTTACATGGCACTAAGTACTTGCAATCAACACCCGCATCACACTCGATACCCAACTGTAGCCAGAACCCACATGACACTCTGTGCTCACACTCAGAACCCACATCGCACCCAGTATCTGCATTCAGCACCCACATGACAACCAATACCCCCATAGCCAGAAACGAGGAGGGGGGCATGCAGGGGAAGACGTTGCCAGGCCGCTTTTTTAAATTTGAGCACCCCCCACTTAAGGACCCTCTGCACGGCCCTGCCGCTCAGCCAGACTATATAGCATTGTGTGTACTGCCACTCTGTGTACACCGCTCAGCCAGACTATATAGCATTGTGTTTACTTCCACTCTGTGTCTGCTGGGCCTGGGAACAGTAGTACACCGCTCACCTGCCACTGTATAGCATTGTGCTCTGTGTCGCTGCTGGGAATAGTGGTACACCGCTCACCCGCCACTGTATAGCATTGTGCTCTGTGTCGCTGCTGGGAATAGTGGTACTGTATAGCATTTCTGTACTGCCACTGTACTGCTGCCAGTCAGCGTGTACTGTAAGGATAAGTGAAATGAGGAAGAAATCCGGTGAAAGAGGAAGGGGCAAGGGAAGAGGTGTTTCCCCTGACGGTTCACGTACAGGCCACAGGGGAGCACCCAAGAAAACCCACTCAATACCGCCCATGTTGTCCAGGACAACAACCCTCACAGATCCAAAAGAACAGGACCAGATAACTTGGATTACCTCTCAAGCGTCCAGCAGTGGGTTAAGCAGCACCAGCACATCACGCACGAGGTCCGAGTCCTCAGCCAGTTACAAGGAGCCAGTGGGCACAAAGCTGACACAACCGGCAGCGACACCACGCACACAACTGCCAGTTAACCAGTCCGATGAATTACCTCAGGACACAATGGGGTATTCGCAGGAGCTATTCCCAGCCCAACAAACTTCCACCTTTCAAAGGTCAATGGAGGAACAGCCAGAAATGTTGTGCCCGGATTCACAACCATTAACTGTGGGAAATGCACCGCGCACTGAAATACAAGGCGAGTCCGAGGAGGACTCGGAAACCCAAATCCCAGAGCAAGTTGGGCAGGAGGGGTTGCAATTGCAGGAGGTCGGCCGACAAGATCTGGAAGACGACGTTGGAGTGAGCTGCACAGAGGTTGTTCTGGGGAGCTCTACTCCACGGCGGCGGCCCCCCACAATGACATATGACGAGTTTGAGGAGATGGAATAGGAGGGTATGGACAATGTGGACATAGACCCAGATTTTGTTTCTGAACGAGAACATCGCCGTCGTAGCAGCAGCACAGATGAGTCTGTTGAAGAACCCACTGCTGCACGAGTTCGCCTTGTGCCACAAGGTAGGCGGCGCGCAATTTCAGGCACCACAAGCGTGGAAGTTCAAGTGAGAGGCAAAAGAGGAGCAAACAGAAATCGCCAGCAAGGAGGCAGGTGCTCCAAAGTCTGGGCTTTCTTTGAAGACTGCACTGAGGATGTTACCATGGCGATTTGCAAGGTGTGCAAGACCCGCCTGAGCAGGGGGAAAAGTATTAACAACCTCTCCACCACCAGCATGAGCCGCCACATGCTATCCAAACATCCCACTCTGTGGGCAAACGCGGCAGGACAGGGTACCAGCAACACTGCCTCCCTTGGGTTCACCAGACTCACCACCAGACCCGCCTCAGCAGCAGAAGTAGCCCAGCCATTGCGTGGTTCACAACATTCACAAACATCAGACGACGCTGACACTGTCACTTTCCGGAGTAGTGCTCTTGAGGTCTCCCAGTGTTCATCAAACACAACAACCAACAGCCCTTCCGTGTGCAGCGCTACGGTTCAGTTGTCTGTGTCGGAGATGTTTGAGCGCAAGAGGAAATTGCCAGCAAATGACCCCCGGGCCGTAGCAGTAACAGCCAGCATAGCCAAGCTTCTGGCCTGCGAAATGCTGCCATATCGAGTGGTGGAGACAAACAGCTTCAAGGGCATGATGTCAGTGGCCATCCCACGTTACGTGGTTCCCAGCCGCTACCACTTTGCGCGCTCTGCAGTGCCTGAGTTGCATGAGCACGTGGTCAGCAAAATAACCCGAAGCTTGAAGAATGCCGTTGCCTGCAAGGTTCACCTCACCACTGACACTTGGACGAGTGCGTTTGGACAGGGTCGATACATCTCCCTTACCGCGCACTGGGTGAACCTTGTGGAGCCTGGCAGCGATTCCTCACCTGCTACGGCGCGGGTGTTGCCCACGCCGCAAACAGCTGCACCGCCGTCCCTCCCACTGGATAACAACAGCAGCACCTACCTCTCTGACTCCTTCTCCTCCAACGCATCTCAAAGCTGTACCTCATCCGGAAACGCTAACCCAGCAGCAGTAGGATCGTGGAAGCAGTGCAGCACAGCTGTTGGCATGCGTCAGCAAGCGTTGCTGAAGCTGATCTGCCTTGGGGATAAGCAGCACACAGGGGAGGAAATTTGGAAGGGAATAAAGGAACAGACGGATTTGTGGCTGGCACCGCTGGACCTGAAACCGGGCATGGTTGTGTGTGATAATGGGAGTAATCTCATTCGCGCTTTAAGGTTGGCTAAGCTGACACACATCCCTTGCCTGGCGCACGTGATGAACCTAGTAGTTCAGCGGTTCCTGAGGACATACCCAGGCGTGGCCGATCTTCTGTTGAAGGTGCGTCGAGTGGCCAAACATTGTAGAAATTCCAGTACTGCTTCGGGGGCACTCGCCAAGATGCAGGAGCGCTTCAATCTCCCCCACCATCGCTTGCTGTGTGATGTCCCTACGCGCTGGAATTCTACGCTGCACATGCTAGCACACTTTTGTGAGCAGAAGAGTGCAGTGGTCCAGTACATGACGGCACAGTACCGAGGCGCATCCGGACAGCTGCCAAGCTTCTGTGGATCCGATTGGGCCAACAAGTCCTCCAAAATTTTGAGCAATCCACGTTGCTTGTGAGCAGTGACAACTCTTCAGTCAGCATTACCATACCACTGCTGTGTTTACTGAAGAGGTCAATGTTGAAAATCAAGGAAACAGCTGTCATGATGCAACTGAGGGAATCTGAAGGAGAAAACGATCAGCGTGATGGTACCAACATCAGGCCATCCGCCTCAGGGAACGCTGGCCCCAGCAGCTATGACGAAGAAGAGGAGGAGGAACAGCTGGAGTTGGAGCAGGAATTTCATGCCACCACTGACGAGGGCCAGAGCGGTGCACGTTGGACTTCCACAATTCAGCGCGAATGGTCAGCAGAAGCAGACCAGGAGGAAGGTGACGACTATGATGCATCACAACAACTATCACAACGCTCACAAGAGGATGATGAGGATTCTGGTAGGACTCTGGCACACATGGCTCAATTCATGCTAGACTGCATTGAACGCGACCCACGCATTGTGCGCATTCTGGACAACACCAATTACTGGGTTTATACCCTTCTGGATCCACGGTACAAACACAATGTTCCAAAACTGCTTGAAGAAAGAGTCAGACAGGTCAAAATGGAAGAATACCAGCAGGCCCTTGTGGAGACTTTAGAGAGGAGATTGACATCCTCCCCCTCCTCTAGCCAGTTGTACGCCGACAGACTGACTTCCGCAAACCCAGGACGACCAGGAGGGCAGCAAACAACGCAAGCCGCAGCTAGTGCCCAAAAGGGAATGGTATCGGCAGTGTCCTTGGAGTAGGAAAATTTTCTGACACCCATGCAGCAGCAGCCCACTGAACAGCAAGCGTGCAGATCCACCTCCAACACCGATCGCCTGGAGAAGATGGTCAAGGACTACATGTCAGATGACGTAGCTGTGTCGAACAATCCATCTGCACCCTTCAACTATTGGGTATCGAAGCTAGACACCTGGCACGAACTGGCAATGTACGCAATAGAGGTGCTGGCTTGCCCGGCAGCCAGCGTTATGTCGGAACGCTGTTTCAGTGCTGCCGGAGGCATCGTCACAGATCGGCGTATCCGCCTCTCCACAGAAAATGCAGACCGTCTGACTCAAATTAAAATGAATCAATCCTGGATTGGAAATGACTACGCAACACTCCAGGACCCCAACCAAGTAACATGACCAATGAACATCTGGGATGGTGTAGCGTTTCCGGTCCCTGTTTATTGAACCTCTCATCTGTATTACATTTATGACTGCATGGCGGCAAAAAGCATTGCTGCTATATCCGCACGCTTTTTGTCCTCATGCAAGGCCTGGGTTGTTGTGTCTCAAAAAGCATGGCCTTCTCCTCCTGCGCCTGCTCCTGTTCCATCACGTGTGCTGCTGCTGCTGCTGTTGGGTTAGCGTTGCCGGTCCCTGTTTATGGAACCTCTTATCTTTATTACATTTATGACTGCATGGCGGTACAAAGCATGCTATCCGCACGCTTCTTGTCCTCATGCAAGGCCTGGGTTATTGTGTCTCACAAAGCGTGGCCTTCTCCTTCTGCGCCTCCTCCTGTTCCATCACGTCTGCTGCTGCTGGGTTAGCGTTGCCGCGTGGTCCCTGTTTATTGAACCACTTATCTTTATTACATTTATGACTGCATGGCGGTACAAAGCATGCTATCCGCACGCTTCTTGTCCTCATGCAAGGCCTGGGTTGTTGTGTCTCACAAAGCGTGGCCTTCTCCTCCTGCGCCTCCTCCTGTTCCATCACGTCTGCTGCTGCTGGGTTAGCGTTGCCGCGTGGTCCCTGTTTATTGAACCACTTATCTTTATTACATTTATGACTGCATGGTGGTACCTCATGCAAGGCCTGGGTTGTTGTGTCTCACAAAGCGTGGCCTTCTCCTCCTGCGCCTCCTCCTGTTCCATCACGTCTGCTGCTGCTGGGTTAGCGTTGCTGCGTGGTCCCTGTTTATTGAACCACTTATCTTTATTACATTTATGACTGCATGGCGGTACCTCATGCAAGGCCTGGGTTGTTGTGTCTCACAAAGCGTGGCCTTCTCCTCCTGCGCCTCCTCCTGTTCCATCACGTCTGCTGCTGCTGGGTTAGCGTTGCCGCGTGGTCCCTGTTTATTGAACCACTTATCTTTATTACATTTATGACTGCATGGCGGTACCTCATGCAAGGCCTGGGTTGTTGTGTCTCACAAAGCGTGGCCTTCTCCTCCTGCGCCTCCTCCTGTTCCATCACGTCTGCTGCTGCTGGGTTAGCGTTGCCGCGTGGTCCCTGTTTATTGAACCACTTATCTTTATTACATTTATGACTGCATGGCGGTACAAAGCATGCTATCCGCACGCTTCTTGTCCTCATGCAAGGCCTGGGTTGTTGTGTCTCACAAAGCGTGGCCTTCTCCTCCTGCGCCTCCTCCTGTTCCATCACGTCTGCTGCTGCTGGGTTAGCGTTGCCGCGTGGTCCCTGTTTATTGAACCACTTATCTTTATTACATTTATGACTGCATGGCGGTACAAAGCATGCTATCCGCACGCTTCTTGTCCTCATGCAAGGCCTGGGTTGTTGTGTCTCACAAAGCGTGGCCTTCTCCTCCTGCGCCACCCTCCTCCTGTTCCATCACGTGTGCTGCTGCTGGGTTAGCGTTACCGGTCCCTTTTCCTGGAACCTCTTATATGTATTACATTTATGACTGCATGCCGACAAAAAGCATGTTACCTGTGCAAAGAAAACAGACATTTCCCGCATTTAAAAGACAGTTTTCCCTTTGAAACTTTAAAATCGATTTTCTCAAAAACTATAAGCTCTTTTTGCTAAAAAAAATTTTTCTCTTGTACCCACTCCCAAGGTGCACATACCCTGTAAATTTGGGGTATGTAGCATGTAAGGAGGCTTTACAAAGCACAAAAGTTCGGGTCCCCATTGACTTCCATTATGTTCGGAGTTCGGGTCGAACACCCGAACATCGCGGCCATGTTCGGCCTGTTCGGCCCGAACCCGAACATCTAGATGTTCGCCCAACACTAATTGCAGCGTAAGCCTTGGAGTATGTGTGGTTTTTATATTCCATAAGCAATGCCATTGGTTTTGTATGACTGTGTGAGTTTTCCTGCTTGTCTTGTTGTTTTACGCTGGTTTCTTTGGAGGAAATTCTTCTTCATCTTTCTTCTACTGGGGGATTTTTCTTTTTGTCCCAACCTGGGCTAATTTTTGTAACCATGTAATACATACAATTATTGTGTAAAGGGGTGTGAGCTATCCAGCTTATCTCTAAAGTCTGCAGCTCTCTGGCAATATTACAGTTGTTGTTTGTTCATTCATCGTTTCATACTACCTTACTATCAGTATGCTGGGTGTTACTACATGTACATAATTGGGAACGACAGTGAAATCCTGTGTACCTGCTCCAGCTTTCATCATTAAGCTAATCACAGCCTTCGGTCCTGTGCCTTTCTCAAATATTCCACTGCCACATTCCACTGCTGCTAAATGAATAATTAACTAACTGTGATAAAGGTGTATCTTTTTTGCTCCCTCACTAATTCTGAAGGCTACATCCATCAATCAGTCTTTGGAAAAAATAAAAATTCAGCTTTAAAGCACCTCTGAAGTGAGAGACATTCAGGTAGATTTACTAAAGATCACAATCAGCGCAGGATAAAATGAGCGCACGCTACGCATGGTCCTGGCAGCGTAGCATGCGCTCTTAAGTTACAAGTCATTCTTACAAGTGCCGCGCCATATCCTGTAGCATGATTGCGATACTTTACTATTGCTAGCGCATCCACTACGCATCCACTACTGTGTTAATTAATGTAGCAGTGGCTGCGCTAGTGAAGTATCACATTCACGCCACAGGACATCCTGCGTCACTAGTAAGAATTGCGCGGAACTTAAGAGCGCACGCTATGCGGCCAGGACTGCGCATACTGTGCACGCTATCTTTACTGAATCTACCTTACATAGAGGCTGACATGCTTATGTCCCTTTAAACAATACAAATTGCCTGGCTGTCCTGGCTGTCCTAAACCTCTGTCTCTAATACTTTTACCCATAGACCCTGAACAAGCTTACAGATCAGGTGCACTGACTGAAGTCTGACTGGATTAGCTGCATCCTTGATTTAGGTGTGTAATTGGGCAGCACGGTGGCATAGTGGTTAGCGCTCGTGCCTTGCAATGCTGGGTCCCTGGTTCAAATCCCAGCCAGGTCAATATCTGCAAGGAGTTTGTATGTTCTCCCCGTGTCAGTGCGGGTTTTCTCCGGGCACTCTGGTTTCCTCCCACATCCCAAAAACATACAGATAAGTTCATTGGCTTCTCCTAAATTGGCCCTAGACTATGATATAGACATATGACTATGACAGGGACTAGATTGTGAGCCCCTCTGAGGGCCAGTTAGTGACAAGACAATAAACTCTGTAAAAGGCTGCGTAATATGTTGGTGCTATATAAATACTTGAATAAATAAATAAATATAAATAAATTCAGACACTACTGCAGCCAAAGAGATCAGCAGGACAGTCAGGTAACTGGTATTGCTTGAAAGGAAAGAAACATGACAGCCATCATATCCCTCTCACTTCAGATGTAGTTTACATTTCTGTTATTCTGAGTACAGCTGTATACATACACATACACTGTGCAGGGCTTACTAGAGTAGAGGGTTTTATCATTTATAACACACTTAGATACTACGTAAGGGAGTGACTGCCCAGAGTCCTGATTCATAATGCTTTCTAGAATAAAAGTGTGATGCTAAAATATAAAAATAGCATCCAAGAATAAAAGAAAAGGGTAACGTGCAGGAAAAACAACTACGAACCAAAAGAAAGGAAACTTGACAGAACAGAAGAATGCATGTATAACATATGGAAGTACTTACCCTGGGGCAGCAGCAGATACATGGCATGTCCTTACAGCAGCCAGGCTGTGCAGTTACTGATGGACCCCTTAAGAAATGGAGCTATACGTATGTCACTCATTATCTGGCTCTCGTCTCATCTTACAGTATTTTTTTTCTTTTTTCTTTTCTTTTTTTTTTGTTATTTCGCTCTGAGCCTTTTTCATGTTTTAGAAATACGAAGTATACAGAGCCCATGCACTTTTTTGTATTTCTCAAACTTTGCTAACCTGTTATAAGAAAAAGAAAACTGGGAATTATTATGTGTTTTCTACTCTTTTCTAAAACTATGTACACACATGCAATTTCTGTCACCTAAAATGATCATTAACAATCGTTTTACGTGACAGTATAAGAGCAATCAATGTGTAGATACACTTGGCAAAGCAAACTTTTCTGTTCAATGGACAAGTGTGGTGGGGGGAATAAGCAGGAGCTAGAGAGGTTAGTTAGTTAGTTAGTTAGTTAGTTAGTTAGTTATTCATCATGAATTCATGATGGATTCTCAAAGGACAAATCAGAATTTCTGTGGAAATTTCCAACCATCCCTAACAGGGACTTCATGCTATTTAGCCTTCTTAAGATCAAGGCATTTCTTATACTGTAACTATACCGTACTAATAGGACATGGTAGAGATTGTGAGAGGGGTGATATAGGGTACTCAAATCATTTATGAAAATCAAAGCTACCAGTATGTATCTCTAGTTAGTAAAAAAAAAAATGAGTCAGACACAGGTCGAAACCATACCTCGCACTGATGAAATGTAAAATAGACTGAAACAGCTGCCTACAAGCTGGTTTACACACTCTGTAAAACGAAATGTTATAGGTGTGCTATTAAACAGTAGTTCTGGGTGAATGCTTGCCCTTCAAAGGCATACAAGAAAGATTCCCATAGCGCCGTCTGGCATGACAGACACGCATAACCATCAGAGTTTTTCATAACTTAACACAGCAGGTGAGAGTGCAGAAGTTCCTCTTAGACTCAGAAATCAAGCTTTTGTCATTAAAATGTGCATACTGAGAGTACAAAGTGTCATTGTGCAACCTTTCCCACACTGGGGTGTATTTACTAAACTGTGGTAAACAGAATAAATTCCCTATAGTCTTACCGCACAATTAGGGGTGTAACTATTAGAACAGGAGCGTTTTTGGGCATAGGCATTACAGGCCATTGCCTGGAGTGCCATTGGCCCTGGGAGAGCCATGCCCCTGGATTAAGCCCTGTCCCCATATGAAGTTCAGCCCCCAACATAAGCCCCACCCCTGCAGGTGTTCTATCGCCTGCTTCTGCTGCATCTGTTTAGTGTAAGTTACAGGCAGCTGCCACTGTGTCCCTCTGTGCCATCTCCCCCTCGTGCATCCCTCTATCACCTTGTGCATCCCTCTTTCCCCCTTTTTCCGCCTTCAATCCCCTGTGCCACCTCTGCTCCCTGTTTATTCTTCTGTCCCCCTTTGTGCCTCCTTCTGTCTCCGTTGTGCCTCCTTCGGTCCCCCTGTGCCACCTCTGCCTCCTTCTGTGCCCCTTTGTGCCTCCTTCTGTTCCTCTGTCCCTCTTTCTGTCACCTTGTGCCTCCCTTTGTCCCCTTGTGCTACCTCTGCCTCACTGTCCCTCCTTCAGTCCCCTTCTGCCCTCCTGTGCCTCCTTCTGTCTCTCCATGTGTTTCTTCAGTCTCCTTGTGCCAGCTTTGTCCCCCTGTGCCTCCCTCTGTCCCCATGTGCCTCCTTCTGTGCCCCTTTGTGACTTCTTCTGTCTCCCTGTGCCTCTGTCTGTCCCCCTGTGCCTCCTTCTGTCTCCATTTCTGCATCCTTCTGTCTCCCTGTGCCTACTTCTGCACCCCCCTTGTGCCTTTTTCTGTCCCCTGTGTGCCTCCTTCAGTTCCCCTGTTCCTCCTTCTGTCCTCCTCTGCCTTCTTTTGTCACCCTGTGTGCCTCAATTTGACCCCCATTGTGCCTCCTTCCTTATACATTTTGTCTCTGCACAAAAGATAGATTAATAGCAGAGACAAAATGTATAAATTGGTGCAAAGCTATGGACAAAGGCTTGAATAAGGACAAAAAACTTTTTATATTGGTATGAGGCTGAAGATATTTAATGTCAATACTCTGTGAGTATTGTGTAAACAAAGAGTCTTATCTCAGCTAACAACCTCTCACCCCATTTAGATGTTCTGTTTCACTTAAGGCATCTTAATGACGTGTACTTATGTTTGCGACAAAATCTGTGTATTCCCTTTTGATGTTGCATGTATATAGCTGTCTGTTCCAGCATCTTGTGAGGGAACATGACTGAAGGCTGACAAAGGCTATACAGCCGAAAGCTTGCTTACTTTTATTCCTTTAAGTTAGCCAATAAATGGTATTATCCTAATTCAAAACCTCTTGCTTTTCCAAGTAAAACATCACAGCTAAAATGATAAAATGCAGAGAACAGTTGGGGCTTGATTCACAAAAGAGTGCTAACTGTTAGCACAGCCATTTTCGCGCGAATTTTCGTGCGAAACGATAACGTTTTCACGCGCAAACGTGAATTTTTGTGCAAAAACAATATTGATTTTGTGTGAAAATTCACGTCTGCGCGCGAAAACGTTATCGTTTAATGAGACATATGCAGGAATTTATAGTTGAGGTATGCCAAAGATAGGAAATGCCAGAGCAATGAAGAACCGCAATACTACTGTATGTCCCTAGAGATGTTGCGAACATAGAATGTTCTATTTGTGACAGGCAAATGCGAACTTCCGAAAAAATTCTCATGAACAGGCGATTCTGGCGAACTGCCATTGAACAAAGACTGTTTCTGGCCACAAAAGTGATGGAAAAGTTGTTTCAAGGGGCCTAACAGCTGGACAGGGGCATGCCAGAGTGGGATCCATGTCAAAAGTCTCATCAAAAATTACGGAGTTGATGCAAAGTTAGGTTTTAATCCCCAAAGGACAGAAATCACATTATGCACAGCTCTGGGTGTCAGTGGGCTGTGGAGTGTCTCACACAGAGAAATGCAATAGTACTATCAGAATACAGTGAAATAATAATGCCATGGAGTGGTTCTGTGCCTGCAACTTAATGAGGCAACAGCAGTAGTAGTGTGCACACAGCTCTGTGTGTCAGTGGGCTGTGGAGTGTCACACAAAAAAGCACAGGAGACCAATGTGCTAGCCCTCAAAAGAGCTGTTTGGGGTGCTTTCACAGCTAGTGAGGAACAAGGACACAGGCCTAGCTAATGCTTTCCCAGCCTGCCTGCAGCAAGTCTGACCCTGCTCTCACTAACAGTTAGCAGCCAGCAAAAATTAATGCAATATGGCCACCACTACTGCTTTTTGATAGGGGGGTGGGGGTCCAGGAAGAGGTGTTAGCTGATTGGTTGCCATGTGTCTGCTGACTGTGAGGTAAGGGGTCAACGTTTAGCTTAATGATGATGTATAGGGGGCAAATCGAACATGCCAAATGTTTGCTGTTCGCCGCGAATGTGAACAGCCAATGTTTGCAGATTACTGCTCACCGGCGAACTGTTCCGGCCATCTATTCTCTATATGCCCCCTGCATCAAAAGCCTGATAAAGAAAACTGCAGAATTGATCATGGCATAGTTCTTCTTAGAGTAGTGTATAAGATCAGTGATGAGTTTAATCAGACAATTACGATTACGTGAAATTCCATGTACATTTTCACAATTATGCCCATACATAATTACAGTTTGTAAATTCAATTTAGGGCTGTGCTATTAACCACTAAATTTCGCACGAAATTACGAAAATGCGTAATTACGATTTCTGTTTACAATCACAGACGAAATTAATTACAATTTTTCCAGAAATATTGCATTATAATTTTGCACTCTAATTGCAAATTTTGATGGGAAATTACGACTTTGTGAAATTTTTGTCATCATTCACCATGTAAGATCTTATCCAAGATAATAGCTAGGAGGCTGTTATCACACATATAACATTTTTTCTGGGCGAATACCAGTGTGGATTGAGGACTAATAGGTCTACTACAGACCAGATTTTCATAATAAGGCAGATTTGGGGAACTTGCTATGGATATAATCTGTGGCTTAGTGGATGCACGGTGGCTCAGTGAATAGCACTCTTGCCTTACCTTGCAATGCTGGGTGCCCGGTTCAAATCTTATCCAGGTCAACATCTGCAAGGAGTTTGTATGTTCTCCCTGTGTCTACGTGGGTTTCCCCAGGGCACTCCGGTTTCCTCACACAGCCCAAAAAAATATACAGATAAGTTAATTGGCTTCCCCCTAAAATTGGCCCTAGACTACGATACATATGATGGATACATTACACAATACATACATTGACATATGACTATGGTAAGGATTAGATTGTGAGATCTTCCAAGGGACAGTTAGTGACAAGAATATATAGAATCTGTAAAGCACTGTGGAAGATGTCAGCACTATACAAGTACTAAATAATAATAATAATATTAGTGTACATTAATTATTGGTTTTAAATAAGTGTATGACAGTGTTAAAGAACAAGTGACACCCATGCTAACCTAGAAATAAAAAACACATATATAAGTAGATAAATACTAGTTCTACTTACATAACACATGCATTGCACTGTCCACGTTATGGTTCCTGTGAATTTTATAAAGGAAAAGCAGAGAATCCTATTCTAGACTGTTTCCATTTTGTTTACCTGTGAATGAAGCTAATTCTGACATTATTTCCTCCTTCACTCTTTTTTTCTCCTCTTGCTAATAGTGTTTTTGTTACCTGCCCTCCTCCCAGAGTCTTCAGACACTGCCACTGAGGTCTATACTAGGAAGTGCACTGTCTAATGTCATTAAACGGAGGGAGAAATAAAGAGAAGAGGAGACATATATTATAAATAAAAAGATCCCCCAGCATGCAACTGTTTGGTAATGGCTATTAAAGGGCCCAGGGGCATAACTAGGCCCCACCAAGCCCCCCTGCAGATTTTCAGAGCGGGCCTCCCCTCCCATCCCCCCCCCCCTGGGGCCCGCATGGGGCCGTTTTGTGGGGGCTGGAGGGGTGGCTGCATGAGGGGAAAGCTGTGGCCACAGTCGGCGGGGGGAAAGGGGAAGTTTCCCCCCCCCCTCTCGGCTCTCCCCTCTGCGCTCCCCTCCAGCTTAAATGTGTGTCTGTGGGCAGCAGCGGGCAGGAAACAGATACATACCTTCCGTTCACTCCAGCCAGTGCGTTCCTCTCGCTAGCCTCTGACGCGACTTCCTGTTATACTGGAAGTCGCGTCAGAGGCTAGCGAGAGGAACGCAGGCTGGTGGAGCGCACGGAAGGTATGTATCTGTTTCCTGCCCGTCGCTGCCCACGGACACACATTTAAGCTGGAGGGGAGTGCAGAGGGGAGAGCCCCAAGGTGAGGGAGAGGGGGGGGGGGAAATTCCCCTCGCCCGCCGACTGTGGCCACGGATTTCCCCTCATGCTGCCACCCTCCAGCCCCCACAAAACGGCCCTGTGCGGGCCCCCCCCCCCCCCCCCCACGGGAGCAGGTGCAGCAGGCCCTATTGTTACGCCAGTGAAAGGGCCAGTGCTCCCAAGGTACGTGATAACTCCAAACCATAACAGCAGAAAATCTTTTGAACGTTTTGAATGCAGGATTAGCATCTTTATTGCTTAATACACTCAGACCAGTTGCTGCTGAAATTTGATTTTTATTGTGACAATCCCGCTTTACAATACAGATTCTCTGGTATAATGAACTAGGAATGTTGCATAAACTCATGAAGTCGGGGACCGGGTGTGATGATAACTCTGATGTATTACATCACACTAGAGGAATTAGAAAAAGATATGAGAAATACTGACAGGAGTAACCCTCAAGGAACTGTATTCAACTAAGTAACATGAAGTCTAGGATATGTTGATGACACAGTAATGCTATCCTGAAGGCAGAAGGAACTTGGAGAAAACCTCCGGAGAAAAGATAGATTTGAAGTTTAATCAATCAAAAACTAAGTAGATGTTGTCATCCAGGAAAGGGCAGAATACAATGAATAGAGTTGTCCATCTTAAAGGGACCAGAGATGAACGATTCACACAAAATAAACATATCAATTGATAGCTTGTAAAGAATAAATGCTCTACCCGATAATTTCGCCACTCTGGTGTGCCTTTTTGAGTGCTTTTTATCCATTATTGCTCCAGGAAATATCCAATATGGCCGCCGGCTCATATTCCTTCTGCTTCCAGGTTATGAGGTGTCCTGGATGTGCTGTCTAGGCTATATGAGACTATAGACAAGCAGGGATGCTTTCATCTGTGTGCTTTCAACTTCATATTCTGGTATGCTTTGTGGCTGCCTGTAGGAAGTGTCTCTCATAGTAATGAAACTGCATACAGTACATAATAATGACAGGCTGCACAGACAGAGCACACAGATCACACAGCCACACTTGTCTGTTAGACAGAGATTTTTCCTGCAGCAGCAGCCCCTCCCATGTCATCACAGCTCTCAGTATGTAAAGCATGAAATTTGAGCCAGGAGGGGGAAGGCTTGGGCTTGAAAAGACTCCACAGAAGAGTGACTCAGCTATAATGATTCCAGATCAAACCTCGACTGTATAGTCGGTGGATTCTTATCACAGTTGATAACAGATAGATTAGACTGAGAAGAATAAAACTAAAAGCAGGGTAGGTGTTTGCTGTCATGTTCCTACTGATAAATGTAATAAAATACATGAGGGTGCTTCGTCTCTGGTTCTCTTTAATGGAGAACATGGCGCTATGGGATCTTCAACCACCTCAGAGCTGTTATAAAAAAATGACCATATTTTGAGAAAAAAATATTAATACAAGGATAAGAGCTGGTAATGGAAGGTATTGATTTTCACAGAAAGAAGTTATGACACATTCTACAGTATATCTGCATTTAAAATGATTCCAAGCTGAAGCTCAGGATCAAAATCAGATTGTTACCTAAAGAAATCACATTTGTAGTATTGTCTCACACACACTAAAGGACCAAACCCATAGTCTTTAAGGGGAGTGCAAAAGCTGAAAAGAGTAATGATGTCCTCTATGCAGTATTCAACAAAGAAAAGAGCTGGCACATCCAAAGTTAATCTTTATTGGTTCCCGCCAGTCAATCAGCGTGATCAGCTGTCATAGGCTGTCATACACTTCCTGCCACGGCAGTCCCCAATACAGTGCTGCCATAGATCGCAGCACTGTACACAGTAAATAGATGGCGTCTAACACCGTCTAACAGTCTCCTAGTAGAGAATAGATGGCCTGAATGGTTCGCCGGTGAACGATTCCCGGCGAACTTCGGTTGTTCGTGTTCGCCAGTGAACACAAACTTTTGCTCGGTTCGCCCCATAATGCACCATTAGGGTCAACTTTGACCCTCTACATCACAGTCAGCAGGCACATTGTAGCCAATCAGGCTACACTCCCACCTGGAGCCACTCCCCCCTTATAAAAGGCAGGCATCGCCGGCCATTATACTTACTTGTGTGCCTGCAATAAATAGAGAAGGGACAGCTTCTGCTGCTGCTGCTGCTGTAGACTCTCATAGGGAAAGATTAGTAAGGCTCTTGTAGGCTTCTTAGCTTGCTACTTGCTGATTCTTATTGCTAAAATAGCACCCCACAACAGCTCTTTTGAGAGCTAATCTTGTTCTTGTTATCTATTTTTTTTTCTGTGTGTCCCACTGACACTTGTGTTGCATAGACAGCCTTGATAAATTCATACTGTGTGTGTGCCACTGCCAGGCCCAGCACATTCAGTGACCACCTATGTGTGTGACAGGTGCACATTGTAATACCCATTACTGCATATACCTACCTACCTGTTGTTCACAGTGCACCCACCTATGTACGTGAGTTGAGCGCACGCAGTGTCACTGTGCCTGTCCGCTACCTGTCTGTGTGTGACAGGTGCACATTGTAATACCCATCACTGCATAAACCTACCTGTGTTGTTCAGTGCACCCACCTCATCACTGCATATACCTACCTGTTGTGTTCAGTGCACCCACCTACCTTCGTGAGTGCACGCAGTGTGGTATACCACTCCGTGCATACCTGTTAACTGCACCTGTGTGACTGCACATTGTATTAGTTAAGTGAGTGCATACCTTTCACTTCATCCCCCCCAATATGGACAAAACAAAAGGCAGAGGCAGGCCACCTGGCAGGTCTGTTCGAGGTCACGCTGTTGTGATTTTGTGCGGCCCTCAACCAAAGTACAGTGTTCAGAAGAAGGTGCGTGCCATCAACCCCCAATATTGTCAGGACGTAGTTGACTATTTAAGCGTGACATATCTTCCTCCTCCTGCTCTGATTCTGGCACCCCACTTAACACTCAGTCGGCCGCCACCACCAAAGTGCCATCACCCCAGGGCTCAGCAGTGTGGAAAATGTTTTGTGTGTCTGCCTCAGATGAGAGCAATGCCATCTGTACTCTCTGCCACCGAAAATTGAGCCATGGAAAGACCAACACCCGCGTAGGGACAACTACCTTACGAAGGCACATGATTACAAAGCACAAACTGCAATGGGATGACCACCTGAGACAAGGCAGCACACAAAAGCAAAGCCACACACTGCAGTGGAAGATACCAGGCTGCAATTTTTTCTCAAAAAAGGCAATACCTAAACTGTACAGTGATGTTGAAAGGCAAGTGGTGACATCTCTGGCACACAGCGTTGGGTCAAGGGTCCATCTGACCAAGGATGCCTGGTCGTCAAAGCACGCTCAGGCCTGCCTGAAGACTAAGTCAGTCCCCACACACAGCATCTCTGCCTGCACGCCGTGTGACTGTCTGTCCCAAGACTAAGTCGCTCCCCACACAGCATATCTGCCCGCAGGCCGCTTGACTGCCTTCTCCGCCACCACCAAAAGGGTCCAGGATTCCAGGCGGATTACTTAATTTTTGAAGGCCGCAACAACATAACAAAAGGCATGTACATGTGCCCATTCCCCTTCGTGGTCATTACCTTGCTGCGGTGAAGGGGCTTGCGTATCACAATGAAGCAATGACCGCCAGCCATAGGAGTGTCTCGGGGGGTGGCACACCAAAGATAATAAGGTTGTTGCTTCATTGTGGACAGACCAAATTTGATCAGCTGGACAGTCACTGTTGTTCTATCATTGAGCTACCACAGCCCGGTGACCGTTTCGCTCACCTGAGCATCCTCTGAGGCTCAGAGGATGCTCAGGTGAGTGAAACGGTCTTCAGGCTGTTCACCGCTCCCACCTCACCCCACCCCACAGCTACTAGGAATTGGGTAGAAACTATGTGCAAACAAACTGTCATGTTTTAAACTGTATTAGCCAGATGAATAAAGCTATTTTTTACCGCTGAATTGCAAGTGCCAACCTACTTCCTTTCTACCTACACTTTCTATTGTGATTGTCCAATCACTAGCCAATTTTACCACCTCCATGTAGTATGAGGGTCAACAGATATTGAATACTATGAGCAGATTGTGTAGGTAAACCTTCATACTACATGGAGCTGGAAAAAATTGGTCCCTGATTGGCCAATCATAATTAAAAGTGTGTACCAGGTTTAACACCTGGAAGTATTGAAATGCATGTACAACACTGCAATGCCCACCTGGGAACATTCAATTAGCTGTATGAAATAGAGTTGAAAGCACATGTTCTGGAACCTATTTTGATGAAGAATTGCTGAATAGCAGAACTGAAGGAGGCTTCTGCCAAATTGTTGGCAAATAGCAGATATGCATATTAATCATCCTTAATCATGGCCAAGTCCAGAATCATCACCTGCTAATTCAGGAACTCTCTCTGTTGTGAGAAATCCTTCGGTGGATAATATCTCTTCTTTAGTCTAGTCTTGAATATGTATGCAGTCAAGCTAAGCAAGAGAATGTACACCTGGATTTCGTACACATTCCAAGCAATCCATTACAGGACAGCATATAAAACTTTCAAATTTACTGGCTGCTTTGATGTAAATCCAATAAAAATGAAAGTTTTACAATGCCTTCCAGCAATTATGTAAATGCAACAATTTGTTGATGATTTGTACAGAAAATGTGTTGGATGCTAAATAATTTGACAAAGAACAATAGTGTTGTTTAAATTTCTTATTTGGAAACCCGGATAATGGCGTTCAAAACAGTTCAACACCACTACCATCGGAGAGAGTCAAGGAGCTGCGTTCCATGTTAAGCTTCACACGACTCTGATGCTTCCTCCTTTCAAGACAGAAGGTAGAAGCATTGGAGTCACGTGATGTGCAATGCGAAACACAACTCTGTGACCCTCTCTGATTATAATGGTGCTGAACTGCTTTGGATGGCCGAGTCGGAAGGTGGAAGCATCAGAGTCACATGGAACGTAATGTGGAATGCAACTCCGAGACCCTCTTCAATAGTAATGGTGCTGTAGTGCTTTGGATGGCCTAGCCACTAAAGCCAAAAGATGGAAGCATCAGAGTCACATGGGGCCATATGCAATTCACTTTTTCACCTGAGTTTTCTCCTCGGAGATTATTTTTCCTCTTCGCTCTAAAATAACTTTCCAGCACATTTCAACTAAAAAAGTACCAAAAAGTAGGTGAAAACGGACTATCAAAATTACTTTGAGTATTTTCTTGCTCTCTGATGGCTTTAAATGCATTTTATTGACAAATTTAAAAATATCACCCAGGAGAAAACTCGGGAGAAAAGGTTAATTGCATATGGGCCATGGAGCGTAATGTAAAACGCAACTTCGAGTCTCTCTCCAATTGTAATGGTGCTGAACTGCTTTAGACAGCCGAGCTGGAAGATGGAAGCATTGGAGTCACGTGAAGCAGGATGTGGAAGGCAACTCCGAGTCGAGACTCTCTCCGATTGTAATGGGACTGAACTGCTTTGGATGGCCATCATTGGAGTCATGTGAAGCACGATGTGGAATGTAACTCCGTGGATGGCATTATCCGGGTTTCCAAATACAGAAACCGGACTCAAACAACAACACTACAAAACAATAATGAAACAAGTTTATTAAACTATAATAACATGGTAGGACATTAGCGTATGTCTATGGTAGGGATTAGATTGTGAGCTCCTCTGAGGACAGTCAGTGACATGACTATGTACTCTGTAATGTGCTGCAGAAGATGACCATGCTATATAAATACTCAACAGTAGTTAGAATGAGTCAATGTTGATTTTTTTTAAATATATTTTTAGGGGGAAGGAGGGTGGGAGAGAGATGTGAGACAAACACAGAAGGGTGGCAGAAAGAGATAGAAGAGACTGGGGAAAGGTAGAGAAGGAAAGTGAAAGGTAGGGTGCCTGTAGACATTCTATTGTCTCAACTTGTGCCTTTCTCCAGACACTGCACTGTCCTGGTCTGAGAGGTATTTTGGGCACCCGGGCAAATGTGTTGGATGCTAAATAATTTGACAAAGAACAAAAGTGTTCTCCAATGCTTCCATCTTCCAGCTCGGCTGTCTAAAGCAGTTCAGCACCATTACAATTGGAGAGAGACTCGAAGTTGCGTTTTACATTACGCTCCATGTGACTCTGATACTTCCACCTTCTGGCTTTAGTGGCTTGGCCATCCAAAGCACTAAAACACCATTACATTACCATTACCTTAAACTTAAAAAAAAAAATTATCAAGCCACAGTCAAGTATACAAGACCTGGGTCTTTAGAGGTAGAGGCTATAGAGAAATGTATGAGAAAAAGTGATTAGAAGTGAGAGGAAAAAAAAGAGAAGAAAGAAGAGAGAGAAGGGGGAGAGCATAGAGTCCTATTAACCGCACACCAATTTATAACCATCAAATTCCTTGAATACAATCCACTTAGATCATGACTTCCACAGGCAAGTTTAGGGGAAACTTGCCTGTGGAAGTCATGATCTAAGTGGATTGTATTCAAGGAATTTGATGGTTATAAATTGGTGTGCGGTTAATAGGACTCTATGCTCTCCCCCTCCTCTCTCTTCTTTCTTCTCTTTTTTTTTCTCTCACTTCTAATCACTTTTTCTCATACTTTTCTCTATAGCCTCTACCTCTAAAGACCCTGGTCTTGTATACTTGACTGTGGCTTGATTTTTTTTTTTTTAAGTTTAAGGTCAAAATGAGCATAAATGAATATACAGTGAGTATAGTCTTGTTTATTCGGCATCGAAGGGGATCGCCCGATGCCAGGTAAGTGTACTTTCTGGTTGCTTGAGACTCAATGTTAAACATATGCCCATGTAATACAGTACCATACCCCACTCTATATGCATACCATTAACTCATTTATTAAAAGTATTATGACATTGGGGGAGCCATGGAACCCAGTCTTTAAGCACAGCAGAGCCGACAAACAGCCTAAGAAGTTGGCCTTCACCACTGTGAGTGCTGTCTGCAAATTTTGCTGGTTGGTTGAGACCGCTGGTTAGTTGAGTTACGGATAACTGGGGCTCTACTGTACTTATGTTGCATAGGTTTATTGCCTTGCAAATCCAAAAAGGTCAGCACCACCAACAATATTATAGCCCAATTACATTTATTAATCAAAAAGAAAAAAACACAAGACTAGAGCAGTGACAGTCCACTGTTTTGGAAATTTGTCCTTTCTCAAGCTGCATAAAGTCACAAATAACACCACATACAAACATGCATTATATACCCCTTCCCCAACTCCCATTAAACTCCTTAGCGGGTAACCCCGAGTCAAGCTTAAGATGGAAATCCACAGCTCAGAGCTGTAACCCCAAGCTGGATCCAAGGGAAGTGTGTAATGTGCAGCAGATCTATCTAGCAGTAGGAATTTTAGGGTCTAAAAGCTTGTGAAAAAAATTGCACTGCTTTTAGACAATAAAATCTGGAAGTGATCATACTGCCAGCCAGGGAGGTTTAACGCCGGCCGGCCAATCACAAGGAGGGGAGTAGGAGGAGCAATAACAAACGGACTCAGAAGAAGACAGCCAAGGTTTACTGCTTTGGATATATGCTTATACCAGATGGTTGTATCTGTTAAAACAGTGTTTTTTTCCTGAGCTTTATTGTACATGTTTTTTAATTCCATTTTTTAAAGAGTTTATTTTGGAAAAAAGCAATATATTTTTTTTACATAAAAGTTAAGAAAAGTTAAAAAATTAAAGAAATGCACTGCATGATCTAGGAGAAAACTACGAATGTGTCTTTTTTCTGGTTGCTTGAGACTCAATGTTAAAAATAATAATAATTTTTCACAAGTAAAAATGCTCCAGGATCAGGTTGTCAGAAATTCCAATACTGCTTACAGGCCAGTCTTGTCTTGATGCAGCCTCTTATGAAAGCAGCAAAACATTCCTTTACTGAAGTAAGACCATTAGGTTGGCAGCCCTGTTAATCAGTCCTGGAAGCATAACTGAGTATCCCTCTACATTTATCCCTGTTGATCCCCCAAGAGAAGAGTCTTTTCAAGAGTCTTTCATGATTGATCACATGCAGTGATTGGTTTATACTTCTGAGGATGACTAATTATCCACATGCTTGTGTCAGATTCAGAGACTGCTAGCCAAAGAGATCAGCAGAACTGCCAGGTAAGTAGTATGGCTTAAAAGGAAGTAAACATGGCAGCCTCCATACCCCTCTAACTTCAGGTCTCCTCTAAGAACTACTGTGTGTGTGCTGCTGACACACACAGAAGTATCTCATTTGGCCCTACTTTGATTGGCTGCACTCAAACCAATAATTGTATTATTACCGTTACACATGCCAGTTACTCCAGGTCTCATGTCCACTCAGGCCACAAGCACAGCTATCCTGCATCACCACCACCACCACCCAGTATCTCTATTGGTCTTATTTCAATTGGCTGCACTCAAAACAAGAATTATATGATTACTCTACTCTGGCTCATGCCAGTTACTCCAGGCCTCATGTCCACCATGGCCACAGGCACAGATATCCGGCACCACCACCCACTATCTAATTTGGTCCTACTTTGATTGGCTGTACGCAGACTTAAAAATTATGTTATTACCCTGGCGCATGTCAGTTACTTCAGACCTCATGTTCGCCATGGCCACAGCCTGGCACAACTATTCTGCACCACCACAATCACAGCACACAGTATTCATTTGGTCCTACATCAGTTGACTGTATACACAAAACAGAAGTGTATTGGTTTCCCTGGTACATGCCAGATACTTTAAGCCTTAGTCTCATACGAAGGCTGAAATTCAGATATTTGACTGGTAATTGCACAATTTTTATGGCCTCTGTCTCATACGTAAGCTGAAAGTTAAATATTTATTCAGCAGCTAATCTCCCAGTTTTTAGGGCCTCTGTTTCATACAGAGGCTGAAATTCAAATATTAATTTGGCAGGTTATTGCCCATTTTTTCAGGTCTCCAGTGTGGATGTAAGAACAATGTTTTAGGCAGGTAGTTGCCCAATTTTTGGTTTGCAGGAGGTTTCCCAGCAGAGACTGTTAGAAGACGGTGCCATCTAATAGGACTGTACAGGGGGACAGCCGTGTGACGGGGGGACAGGGGGACAGCCGTGTGACAGGGGGGACAGGGGGACAGCCGTGGGGGACAGTGTGACACGGCTCTCCCCCTGGGGGACACAGGAGCGATCCGCTGTGATAGGCTGACGGTGGATAAAGGGATGTTAAAAAATTACAAAAGTAAAGAAATTTAATTTAAAAAATTAAATAAATATTTATAAAAAATAAATAAACATTCCTGGAGGCGATCTGACCCCACCAACAGAAAGCTCTGCTGGTGGGGAGAAAAGGGAAAGAATCACTTGTGTGCTGAGTTAGACGACCCTGCAGTGAGGCCTTAAAGCTGCAGTGGCCTATTTTGTAAAAAATGGCCTAGTCACTAGGGGGGTTTAACACCGCGGTCCTTAAGTTATTAAAAAAGAAATTCAAGCTGTAGAGATGCCCTAAAGGTTTTTGATGTTTGCCTGCCATTAAAGTAAATGGGGCGCAAACATGTTCACAAACATGAGATTGCGATGTTTGGCCATGTCTACTAATTTGGTGTTGTTGTTTATATAGAATTATCATTTACTTAAACTTTAATTTTTTTATACTCAACCAACTGCATCAAGAAATTACCCCTTGAAGATGATAAGTCTCTCGTGTGCAGGTGTAGACTAAAGAAATCATATTTCTCTGAAGTTATTGTTACAGTAAGTTTATTTAGTTCTACTTCTTCCAGAATTAACACAGCTTTAAACCAGACAGGATTAGACAGGTTTAGTAATGTGGAATTAGGCAGCCTAATCTCTTTGAATATGGTGTCCTCTAGTGGTTCTTTAGTGTTTTGCAGTCCTCCACTTTCACAATACTCTCGCTCCAGCAAACCTTACAGCAAACTTTCATAATAATAATAACATATTAATTATTATTCTTACTAACATGTGCTAGTCCACAAATGCCAGCTATTCCCACTATCTCTACATGAATGTTTCGTACATTTTCCTATTTGTACAAGTTTCGAGCAAGCCAGTAGCATTAGGGGTGCTGGATGGGTAACAGTAAATTCGGGCGCCTGAGGCAAGTGGACAAATCGGGCGCCGCCATTCACTCCCATAATAAATATCGTTTAATGGGCGCCCGACAGGAAAAAAGGGCGCCGGAGAAAAATAACGTTTTATAAGCGGCGCCCGGAGACTTTTACTGTTTTATAACTGCTTCTCATGATTACACATTATTTTATGATTTATAATTTTTTAAACATTATTTTTAAACGAAAAACAGTACAATCTTTTTTAAAACATTATTTTTAAACGAAAAACAGCACAATATTTTTTTCACACGTTATTAATGCTTATCACAGGGGGGTCTTAGGTTTAGGCACCACCAGGGGGGTCTTAGGTTTAGGCATCAACAGGGGGGTCTTAGGTTTAGGCACCACCAGGGGAGTCTTAGGTTTAGGCACCACCAGGGGAGTCTTAGGTTTAGGCACCATCAGGGGAGTCTTAGGTTTAGGCACCACCAGGGGGGTCTTAGGTTTAGGCACCAACACGGGGGTCTAGGGGTTAGGGGTAGGTACAGGGAGGGTTACTTACTATATTTTTTTTAAACGTTATTATACGTTTCACTTTTTAAACGGAAGATTAACGTTTTCACAATTGCCAATTTCATGCACATTATTTAATGATTTATAACTTTATAAAACATTATTTTTAAACGAAATATAGTACATTATATTTTTAAACGTTATCCATGTTTATCATTTAAAACCCGGCGCCCTTTTTTCCCACCGCCCCTTTTTAACGTACGCTGCTGGATGTCCTTAGCCTTCTTTGTTCACAAATATTTTGGTCAATTTGGTAGTTAATAGAAAAATGCCCATATGTGCCTTAACCATTTACCGCCATCCTAACGTATTAAAACGTCATGCTTACCGCTATTAACAGCAACATGACGTTTTAATACGTCGCGCATTCCCGCCGCTGCTACCGCCGTGTGTCCGCCGCTACCGCCGCCATTACCGTCGGGATCCCGTGCTGGGCGATTGGGGAAGAGGACTGAACAGTCCTCTACCCAATCGCAGTGCCTGGAGTGAATGGACGTGACCGCGAACAGCGGCTACGTCCATTCACATAAACAGGAAATGTAACAGTTTAATAAAGTGTGTAAAAAAAAAAAAAAAAAGTGAACACGTCCTATGAGTGTTCACCAGCGCCATCTTGTGGCCAAAAAGTATATTACACCTACAAAATACATACATTTTCAAGTATATACACATCATTAATAAAATTACACTTCCAACCCTCCCCCCAAAAAAAAACACTTGTAAAAAAAAAAAATCAGCTTAAAAAAATAAATAAATAGTTGCCTTAGGGACTCAGCTTTTTTTATTCTATATTTTATGGGGGAAAAATAATTTTAATTTATTACATAGGGGCTTGTAATTATGGCCAGAACAAACAGAAAAATAACCACTTATATTTCAAAATAATATACTGTCGCCATACATTGTGGTAGGGACATAATCTAAACGGTTTAATTATCGGGACCACTGGGCAAATAAAACGTGTTTGTTTTATCCACAGGAGAATGTTTAATTTTAAAACTATAAAGGCTGAACACTGAGAAATAATGATTTTTTTTCTTTTTTTTTCTGTTTTTCTCATTAAAATGCATTTAGAATAAAAAAATTCTTAGCAAAATGTACTATCCACAGAAAGCCTAATTGGTGGCGAAAAAAACGAGGTATAGATCATTTTCTTGTGATAAGTAGTAATAAAGTTATTAGGGAATAAAAGGGAGGAGCGCTGACAACTGAAAATTGCTCTGGTCCGTTAGGATAAAAACCCTTGGGGGTGAACTGGTTAATCACCAAATGTGCTAGATATAGTTAGAAAAAAACAATATGAACAAGGGAAAAAAGTTATTTTTTTTCCAAAAAGACCTTGAATCTTTGAGAAAACATATTTTACAATAACAATAGGAACAATGTGTGTTTTTTTTTTTTTAAATGTGATTAAATTAAAGATAATGAATCTACCCACTGGTATTGCAGATTTTCACATATCCCCCCCAAAAAGCACCATGGGACAAGTTGCAATGCCTTTGCTGGGGATCCCTGTACAGCTGCAATTTTGCTGTATAAAGATCCCAGGCAAATATACTACATATATGACTTGTTATAAAATAAAAAAAATATATAATAAAGTGAAAGAGTCTCAGGGTCCCCTCTCCAGAGTCTCTTTGACTCTTTGTCAACCTCGCAGGCTTGTATAGCTATAATGTTTTAACCTAGACAGCATGGGGCTCCGTACCCTGAGCTAAATCAGTCTGCATGGTCCATTATAGGGGGGCTCTGGAAGAGAGGTGTGGCAAAGCCTCCCTTTCTACCACAAGTGCCGAGGAGGAGGTGGGGTAACTACCCCCACGCCTGTGGGTTTACGACAATGGTGCTTTATGGTGGCATCAGGGGGTCTTTTATTTACAAGAAGACTGCCAGATGCTTGCCCCACCAACTGGAATGAGTATAGGGGTACTGGTACTGAAGTAACTCTTACCACTTCCACAAAGAGTTAAAAATGAAATAAAAATGAAATGAGAAAAGTATTTTAGTATTTCTAGTTAACTATAAATACTTTTCTTTAATTAATGATCCCCGATATCCTCTAGAATGGTCCTATGCTAATATCCTTTCAAGCTTGAAGGTCAACGCTGAGCCTCCATGCACCGCCACACATGCTGCTCCTCACCACTGGCACTCACTATACTAAAGTATTGCGAGCCTGGGCAAAGAGCCTTTAACCACTAGCCGACGACTCCACGCCAATTGGCATGAATGTGGCGGCAGCCCCAGGACCTCTCTATGCCGATTGGCGTGAACGGCCTTCTATGGGACTAGCAGGAGATTGCACACGCCGATGTGCACGCATCTCCGCTTAGAAGGGGAAACTCCGCTCCGCCTTCAGTCTCCCAGTGGCGATCGCCGCTTGAAGACTGTGATACGGCGAAACTGCCATCTAATTAACCACTTGAGGACCGCCCCCAGCCGATGGGCGGCGGCAAAGTCCGGGCCCAAACGACCGCAATACGCCCATCGGCGGGGGCGGCTGCGGGAGTGGCTATGCGGCGATCGCGTCATTCGTGACGCGATCAGCCGCCGGGGACTGGCTCCGCCCACCGCTCGTAGTAACCCGCCGGCCGTTCGAAAGCGCTGGCGGGTTACTAGCACCCGGATCGCCGCTGCACATATGTATAATAGGCTTTGTAATGTATACAAAGCCTATTATACTGGCTGCCTCCTGCCCTGGTGGTCCCAGTGTCCAAGGGACCACCAGGGCAGGCTGCAGCCACCCTAGTCTGCACCCAAGCACACTGATTTCCCCCCCCTGCCCCCTGATCGCCCACAGCACCCCTCAGACCCCCCCCCTGCCCACCCCCCAGACCACTGTTTGCACCCAGTCACCCCCCTAATCACCCATCAATCACTCCGTCACTATCTGTCAACGCTATTTTTTTTTATCCCCCCCCCCCTGCCCACTGCCCCCTCCTGATCAAGAATAAAATCTTCTATGAACTCACCATACCCCTAACAGAATACCTTGGGGTGTCTTCTTTCTAAAATGGGGTCACTTGTGGGGTTCCTATACTGCCCTGGCATTTTAGGGGCCCTAAACCGTGAGGAGTAGTCTAGAAAACAAATGCCTCAAAATGACCTGTGAATAGGACGTTGGGCCCCTTAGCGCACCTAGGCTGCAGAAAAGTGTCACACATGTGGTATCGCCATACTCAGGAGAAGTAGTATAATGTGTTTTGTGGTGTATTTTTACACATACCCATGCTGGGTGGGAGAAATCTCTCTGTAAATGGACAATTGTGTGTAAAAAAAATCAAAAATGTGTCATTTGCAGAGATATTTCTCCCACCCAGCATGGTTATATGTAAAAATACACCACAAAACACATTATACTACTTCTTCTGAGTACGGCGATACCACATGTGTGACACTTTTTTGCAGCCTAACTGTGCTAAGGGGTCCAAAGTCCAATGAGTACCTTTAGGATTTCACAGGTCATTTTGAGACATTTGGGTTCAAGACTACTCCTCACGGTTTAGGGCCCCTAAAATGCCAGGGCAGTATAGGAACCCAACAAGTGACCCCATTTTAGAAAGAAGACACCCCAAGGTATTCTGTTAGGTGTATGATGAGTTCATAGAAGATTTTATTTTTTGTCACAAGTTAGCGGAAATTGATATGTATTGTTTTTTTTTCACAAAGTGTCATTTTCCGCTAACTTGTGACAAAAAAAAAATCTTCTATGAACTCACCATACTCCTAACAGAATACCTTGGGATGTCTTCTTTCTAAAATGGGGTCACTTGTGGGGTTCCTATACTGCCCTGGCATTTTAGGGGCCCTAAACCGTGAGCAGTAGTCTAGAATCCAAATGCCTTAAAATGACCTGTGAATAGGACGTTAGGCCCCTTAGCGCACCTAGGTTGCAAAAAAGTGTCACACATGTGGTATTGCCGTACTCAGAAGAAGTAGTATATTGTGTTTTGGGGTGTATTTTTACACATACCCATGCTGGGTGGGAGAAATCTCTCTGTAAATGGACAATTGTGTGTAAAAAAAATCAAACAATTGTCATTTACAGAGATATTTCTCCCACCCAGCATGGGTATGTGTAAAAATACACCCCAAAACACATTATACTACTTCTCCTGAATACGGCGGTACCACATGTGTGGCACTTTTTTGCACCCTAAGTGCGCTAAGAGGCCCAAAGTCCAATGAGTACCTTTAGGATTTCACAGGTCATTTTGCGACATTTGGTTTCAAGACTACTCCTCACGGTTTAGGGCCCCTAAAATGCCAGGGCAGTATAGGAACCCCACAAATGACCCCATTTTAGAAAGAAGACACCCCAAGGTATTCCGTTAGGAGTATGGTGAGTTCATAGAACATTTTATTTTTTGTCACAAGTTAGCGGAAAATGACACTTTGTGAAAAAAAACAATTAAAATCAATTTCCGCTAACTTGTGACAAAAAAAAAATCTTCTATGAACTCACCATCCTCCTAACGGAATACCTCGGGGTGTCTTATTTCTAAAATGGGGTAATTTGTGGGGTTCCTATACTGTCCTGGCATTTTAGGGGCCCTAAACCGTGAGGAGTAGTCTTGAAACGACATTTCTCAAAATGACCTGTGAAATCCTAAAGGTCCTCATTGAACTTTGGGCCCCTTAGCGCAGTTAGGGTGCAAAAAAGTGCCACACATGTGGTATCGCCGTACTCAGGAGAAGTAGTATAATGTGTTTTGGGGTGTATTTTTCCACATACCCATGCTGAGTGGGAGAAATATCTCTATAAATAGACAATTGTGTGTAAAAAAAATAAAACAATTGTCATTTACGGAGATATTTCTCCCACCCAGCATGGGTATGTGTAAAAATACACCCCAAAACACATTATACTACTTCTCCTGAGTACGGCAATACCACATGTGTGGCACTTTTTTGCAGCCTAACTGCGCTAAGGGGCCAAAAGTCCAATGAGCATCTTTAGGCTTTACAGGGGTGCTTACAATTGGGCACCCCCCAAAATGCCAGGACAGTGAGCACACCCCACAAATGACCCCATTTTGGAAAGTAGACACTTCAAGGTATTCAGAGAGGAGCATAGTGAGTCCGTGGCAGATTTCATTTTTTTTTGTCGCAAGTTAGAAGAAATGGAAACTTTTTTTTTTTTCTTTTTTTTGTCAGAAAGTGTCATTTTCCGCTAACTTGTGACAAAAAATAGAATCTTCTATGAACTCACCATGCCTCTCACTGAATACTTTGGAATGTCTTCTTTTCAAAATGGGGTCATTTGGGGGGTATTTGTACTATCCTGGAATTTTAACCCCTCATGAAACCTGACAGGTGCGCAGAAAAGTCAGAGATGCTTGAAAATGGGAAAATTCACTTTTGGCACCATAGTTTGTAAACGCTATAACCTTTACCCAATCCAATAAATATACACTGAATGTTTTTTTTTTTTATCAAAAACATGTAGCAGAATAACTTTCGCGCTCAAATGTATAGGAAATTTTACTTTATTTGAAAAATGTCAGCACAGCAAGTTAAAAAAGTCATTTTTTTTGCCAAAATTCATGTCTTTTTTGATGAATATAATAAAAACTAAAACTCGCAGCAGCAATCAAATAGCAGCAAAAGAAAGCTGTATTAGTGACAAGAAAAGGAGGTAAAATTCCTTTAGGTGGTAGGTTGTATGACCGAGCAATAAACCGTGAAAGCTGCAGTGGTCTGAATGGAGAAAAAGGCTCTGGTCCTTAAGGGGCGAAAAGACTGTGGTCCTTAAGTGGTTAAGCTGTACAGTGCTGAGATCTGCAGCAGCGCTGTACTGGGGACAGCCGTGTGACAAGGCTATCCCCCTGGGACACAGGAGAGCGATCGGCTCTCATAGGCTGAAGCCTATGACAGCCAATCGCCATGATTGGCTGGCTGGAGGAAGTTTTTTAAAATAAATAAATAGTAAAATGTATTCCAAAAATAAACATATAACTATTTATAAAAAAGAATAAACACTGGGGGAGCGATCAGACCCCACCAGCAGAGAGCTCTGTTGGTGGGGAGAAAAGGAGGGGGAATCACTTGTGTGCTGAGTTGTGCTGCCCTGCAGCCAAGCCTTAAAGCTGCAGTAGCCTATTAACAGAACAATGGCCTGGTCTCTAGGGCGTTTAACACTGCGTCCTCAAGTGGTTAAATGTGCCACGGGGGCTCCCCATTGGTCCTTTAACCAACCAATAAGATTTCCCCCCTGAAGAGGGTTCCCATTGGTTTGTTAAGGGATCAATGGAGCCCTGGTTGCCCATTTACAGATGCTTTGGTGAAGCTTGCTTTAGCTGCTGATATTCTACTATTGGCTATTCCTGGGCGCCCAAGTTTCCCTATGACTCCATTTCATGTACACATTAGCACCATTGATTTGGACATACAGTAAGAGAAAGAAATATTTCATCCCCTGCTGATTTTACTTGTTTGCCCTGTGACCAAGAAATGACCAATCTGTAATGGTTTATTGCAACTGTGAGAGACAAAATAATAACAAAATAACCCTCAAATACCCAATGTGCCTCAAAGTCAGAGCTTAATGCGCATTGCAATAAAGGAAATAAGTATTTGATCACCTATCAAAATATGACTTAGTACTCGGTGGTAAAATTCTTGTTGTCAATCACTGAGGTCAGACATTCCTTTTATTTGGCCACCAGGTTTACACACATCTCAGGAGGGATTTAGGCCCACTCCTGCTTGCCCATCCTATCCAAGTCAATCAGGTTTTGAGGCTGATGTTTGACAACTAAAAGCTTAAAGAAGACCTCCATGCAAATCTGTCATTACTGCTGCAATGGAACGTTATATTTACCCCCGGAGTCTTGTCCCATGAAGACGCCCCAAAGACCCTGCATCACTACACTTCCACCATCTGGCACCGCCTCCCCTCTCTCCTCCAAGAAAAATGCCAAGCTATTTACTGCATTAAATTGCAGGGCGTTTTTTTTCGGAGGAGAGGGGTAAGTGGGGCCAAGTGGCGGAAGTGTAGTGATGTGGGGTCTTCAGGGCGGCTTCGTGGGACAAGACTCCGGGAGTAAATATAACTTTTCATTACAGCAGCGCTGACGGTTTTTTTAATTTTTTTGCATGGAGGTCCTCTTTAAGCTCCCTCCACAGATTTTCCATTGGATTAAGGTATGGAGACTGGCTAAATCACTCAAGGGGGTTGATTCACTAACATAAATAGTGCAAGTTGCCTCCTGTTACGCTATTTAGTCAGCATGCCTTAATTTCAAGTCCCTGCACACTAAGCGCGCTAGTGGCAGCGTAGCGTGCGTAATTAAGCTAAGTCAGAGGAGCGCGCATTCAGCGCATACTATGCTGCAGTAGTGCAGCATAGCAAGTGCTGGTAACTTACGCCCACTCCTTCCCAATAACGGGCACTGACTCCACTTATCCCCCCCTGAGCCCCTTCAGATCCAAAGACTTTAAAGGATGCTGCCTGTCAGTTGACAGGCAGCCTATTTGGCCAATCAAAGTGCGGGGATCACATCCTTTGAAGTCACTGGACCCAAAGGGGCTCAGGGTGGGAGGAGTGGAACAGCTATGCTGCAATATCGTAGCATAGCGTGCGATGAGCATGCTCTCCTCTGACTGTGCTTACCGTACTTACGCATGCTATGCTGCCACTAGCACGTGTAGCATGCAGGGACTTGAAATTAAGCTGCGCTGATTAAATAGCACTAGTAACAGGAGGTTAGTTACTTGCGCTATTTCCGCTAGTGAATCAATTCCAGGGATCTTAATGTGCCCCTCCATTGTTGCCTTGGCTATGTGTTTCGGGTCATTGACTGATAAATGGAGAAATGTTTTCTAAATGTGTAAGGACCTAGGTCCTCAAGGACTGGAGTTGGACAGCACTGAGTTACAAGACTTGAAGAGCATAACTACTTACTAGCTTGCTACACCAAGATGCAGTAAACTAGGAAATTATTTATAAAAAATAGAAACTGATAAAACAGTCTCACACACCTGTGTAGGACAGTGGAAACATTAGCCTGCCTAGAATGCTCAGTTACCAACTCCAGGAAAAGATTATTGTTATTATTATTATTCAACACTAGCTGATGGACCGGCATTGCCCGGGTATGTATTTGGCTGGTTTTTGCCCACTTTTTCTAACCCTAACACACAATTACTCAATAACTTCGTTTGTGATCTTTGCGGTCTTTGGCTTCAATAATTTGCATTGAAACAAAACTAATCTGATTGGCTGTTTGTGGCTCCAACCCCTTTTCTGAATTTGAACCCTAGTCACCCAGTTACCAACTGTACCAGGTTTAAGGCTTGCACCATTAACAGTGCAAGAATGGCAGCAATTAAATATTCCTCTTGAAAATCAATAGGTGAATTTTCATTGGCTTTTGTAGGCTCCACCCACTTTTCTGAATATTAATCCCAGTCACCCAGTGACCAACTGTGTAGGTTTGAGATCCCTGCCATTAACAGTGTAAGAATGGCTGCAGTTTACATTTTCCCAGTGAAATTTGTATTTGTCTCCGCCCCCTTTTTGGTTATGGGGATAAAAAGTTCCCTATATGTTATTCCAGGTAATGTACTATGTGTGTGCCAAATTTCATTCAAATCCATTGAACCACTGTTATGTGATTGAGTAACAAACATCCAAACTTTTGCATTTCTAATATTAGTAAGATTTCCTGTATATACCGCAAATAATTATCTTCCTTGTTTGCTGAAAAAGTCCGAGACATTATACAATCATTATGCGAAATACTTAATAACACATATGAGTAAAAATATAGTTCTTAAAGGAAACCTGTGAAGTTTAAAACAAGCAGAAAAAAACCCAAACAGATACTTTGAGAGATCCAGAGGCTTCCCTTGTACTCCACCACCAGCACTGAGACCTCTGAAGCTTGCAGACGTGAGGTCACACTACACTGTAGCATGGCTTGTTGATGGTCTGTTGGGAGATGCAGCACTGGAATGGCCCAGTTGAGGAGGACAGGGATGCCTCTGGATTATCTAGAGGATGTCCTCCATTCAAGTGAGTGCCCTTTTGGGACACTTGGTCAGAGTTTAACCAAGTGAGTAGGCAATATTTTGGAGTAGGCAGTATTTTGGAAATATATTTCTCTAACAACTATCTTGACAATGGTTCAACCTCTCCCATAATGCAAATTACCACAGAGCTGATTAAGACAACTTTACATGAAATAACCCAAAGCTCACTGCAATGTGACCTATGGCTAGAGGCGGCACTTAACCACATGAGGACCGCAGTGTAAAACCCCCTAGTGACCAGGCCATTTTTTACTAATTGGGCCACTGCAGCTTTAAGGCCTAGCTGCAGGGCTGCACAACTCAGAGTCAGCACACAAGGGATTCCCCCCCCCCCTTCCTTTTCTCCCCATCAACAGAGCTCTCTATTGGTGGGATTTGGTCGCTCCCCAGTTGTTTATTTTTTTGTGTGTAAATATTCATTTTATACATTTTTGATTAAATTTTACTATTTTTTTATTTATTTTATACTCCCCCCTCCCTCCCCACCAGCCAATCAGCTATCTCCTGCTAGCTCCATGGAAGGCCGTTCATGCCAATCTCGTGGAGTGACCTGTTCCCCGGCGATCGGTGTTGATGGTGCCACCCACAGCATCATCAACATCTGTCGGCAAACTTCTTTTTTTAATTGAATTCAATACAATGCAATAACCCGTATTGAATTTAATATTTAAAAAAATGATTACAATAAAAAATGATTAAAAATGATTTGAAATTAATTGAACCACTTTTTGCACAGAAATCCTGGGGACATTGCATGCCAGGGAATTTGCTGATAGCATAATTCCTGTTGTTTTCCTTTGCTCTTTTCTAGGGAGCTTTTTACTTGCTTTGCTTGTTTTAAGTAAATAAATAAAACCAGCACTATGTGTCCATTGATATACAGTAGATCAAGATCATTGTGCATTGAACAAAACCAGGGTTAAAGAGACCTGAACTCAGAATTTCCTCTCTGCTCTAAAATCTAAGCAACAGCATCATTACACTTCTTTGTTACAGCTGATACAAATCCTGCAATAAATCTGCAGTGTTTCAACTTCCTGCTTTCATGGAAGCAGACATATTGTTAACACCCTGTGTTTACCAATTACCTCTCTGCCATGGCAGTCAGCAGACGCAGCTGAGGGATCAAATTACAACTTGTGAGTAGACGCAGATGAGGGGTAATTAGCCAGGCTAAACTCTCTAAATAATATATGTAAGGTGCATTTCTATATGTGTTCCTTCTGTCCTGTTCAGGTTTACTTTAATTTATTGTGCAATTTCCCAACTGTAAATTTCACTAATCAAACACAAGGGCAGAGGCCAATAGACTTCATCCATAATCAGCTGTAAATTGTAAAACGTGTTTATCTTCATTTCAATAAAGAGTTTTACTAGAAGTCTGTCTCCACTATGGCCTTGCCGTCGTTCTAAAAACTGAAAATAAGAGAAGTAAGTTAGAATGGAGAAAAATAAAGAGCGCACTGAAGCACAAAGGGTTTAAAAAATACTGTATTTCCCAACCTGAAAAGATTAGTAAATAGGAATGAATTTATAAACACAAGGGTGGAACAGCATTAAACCTAGGGATGTGCTCACAGATTTTGATGGATTCTGAGTTCCGACCTTTGCATTTGAATTACACAATTTTGAGTCCACAGTCAGAATCCACAGAATTCTGCTGCATAAATTTTGAACGTTATGCAAAATTAGGTTTGTGTATTGCACAAATGTTTTTTCATAAAAACAATGAAACATTTCTACTGAGCATGCTGAAGGGACTCAAAAGCGAAAATTCCATGCCAAATGTTGAAAATAGTGATGCTCAAATACCCCTTTTTAAAATTCGAGTTTGGTCGAATTCGAATAGTAAATTATTCGAGGTCAGTCGAATATTCGAGTCGAATAATTTTTACTATTCGATTCGACCTCGGACTTCGAGCTCACTATTCGAGTCGGTATTCGAGCTAACTATTCGAGCTGACTATTCGAATTGGCCTTAAATAGCTTCCAACACTTGTTTTGAGGGTGAATGATGCAAGAAACCTCTTTTTTTCCAAGTAACAACAGCAAGTGATTATGTGGGGATGTTCCTTTAAAAAAAAAATGTGGAAAGAGAAGTTGTGTCCTTAATTTTGTTCAGTAGTGTTACTGTATATACTTGTTCTTCTTCTTCTTTATCTTTCTTCTTCTTCTTCTCGATCTTCTTCTTCTATATCTTCTTCTTCTTCTTCTATATCTTCTTCTTCTTCTTCTTCTTCTTCTTCTTCTTCTTCTTCTTCTTCTTCTTCTTTTCTTCTTCTTCTTCTTCTTCTTCTTCTTCTTCTTCTTCTTCTTCTTCTTCTTCTTCTTCTTCTTCTTCTTCTTCTTCTTCTTCTTCTTCATCATCATCATCATCATCTTCTTCTTCTTCTTCTTCTTCTTCTTCTTCATCTTCTTCTTCTTCTTCTTCTTCTTCTTCTTCTTCTTCTTCTTCTTCTTCTTCTTCTTCTTCTTCTTCTTCTTCTTCTTCTTCTTCTTCTTCTTCTTCTTCTTCTTCATCATCATCATCATCTTCTTCTTCTTCTTCTTCTTCTTCTTCTTCTTCTTCTTCTTCTTCTTCATCATCTTCTTCATCTTCTTCTTCTTCTTCTTCATCTTCTTCTTCTTCTTCATCTTCTTCTTCTTCATCTTCTTCTTCATCTTCTTCTTCTTTTTCATCTTCTTCTTCATCATCTTCTTCATCTTCTTCTTCATCTTCTTCTTCTTCTTCATCTTCATCTTCTCCTTCCTTTTCAATATCGTCTTCTTCTTCTTCACGTATTTCTCTTTTCAATTTTTTTTTTAAAGAAATGCAGCTATTTTTGAGCGTAACAAATAGCTGGTGGGCGCACGCATGTTGGAAGCGCCATTGTATGTGCTCCCTGGCAGTGGAAACACAAAGACAGCAGGAGGTAAATTCAGCAGCAGGAGGAGGAGGATGAGTGTGTGGCAGCAGGCAGTCAATGAGGCAGGCAGCTCGCCGTGACATAATAGCCCTGGTACCTAGCGGTGATACCAGGGCTGTAAATAAACACAACAGGAGGTCCCAGACAGCGGTCGTGCAGCCCACATTGTGTCCAATACACAACTGGGACAACACAGTTTTCAACCCGGGCACCTCAGAAAAATTAAACCTTTTTTTTTTTTTAATGGTTTGTTTGGTTTTGGTTTTGCAACCAATATAGCTATTGTTTGACGTAATAGCTGGTGGCAGAGTGGCAGCAGAAGGTAATTCTGTGTACCCTGGCAGTGGGAAACACAGACAGACAGCAGCAGCAGGAGGAGGAATGGAGGAGTAGGCGAGCAGCTATTGTTTGACGTAATAGCTGGTGGCAGAGTGGCAGCAGAAGGTAAATCATCTGTGTACCCTGGCAGTGGGAAACACAGACAGACAGCAGCAGCAGCAGCAGGAGGAGGTATGGAGGAGCAGTGTGAGTGTGGCAGCAGGTAGGCAGCGTGACATAATAGCCCTGGTACCTAGCGGTGATACCAGGGCTGTAAATAAACACAACAGGAGGTCCCAGACAGCGGTCGTGCAGCCCACATTGTGTCCAATACACAACTGGGACAACACAGTTTTCAACCCGGGCACCTCAGAAAAATTAAACCTTTTTTTTTTTTTTTTTATGGTTTTTTGGTTTTTGGTTTTGCAACCAATATAGCTATTGTTTGACGTAATAGCTGGTGGCAGAGTGGCAGCAGAAGGTAATTCTGTGTACCCTGGCAGTGGGAAACACAGACAGACAGCAGCAGCAGGAGGAGGAATGGAGGAGTAGGCGAGCAGCTATTGTTTGACGTAATAGCTGGTGGCAGAGTGGCAGCAGAAGGTAAATCATCTGTGTACCCTGGCAGTGGGAAACACAGACAGACAGCAGCAGCAGCAGCAGCAGGAGGAGGTATGGAGGAGCAGTGTGAGTGTGGCAGCAGGTAGGCAGCGTGACATAATAGCCCTGGTACCTAGCGGTGATACCAGGGCTGTAAATAAACACAACAGGAGGTCCCAGACAGCGGTCGTGCAGCCCACATTGTGTCCAATACACAACTGGGACAACACAGTTTTCAACCCGGGCACCTCAGAAAAATTAAACCTTTTTTTTTTTTTTATGGTTTTTTGGTTTTTGGTTTTGCAACCAATATAGCTATTGTTTGACGTAATAGCTGGTGGCAGAGTGGCAGCAGAAGAAGGTAATTCTGTGTACCCTGGCAGTGGGAAACACAGACAGACAGCAGAAGGGCAGTACACAGCAGCCCACTGTAGGTGTAAAATGTGTGGCTGCAGGCGACGTAATAGTCAAAGTGAACCAGGCTGGCTTAGTGAGCAGGAGCCAGGAGGTGGTAAAGGGTGGTAAGGCACATTAACGATGGTTCCGGCAGCCAGTTCATGTCCCCCTCTCGCCGACAACAGGGGCCAGGAACTCACCTTCCACCCACGCCTGGTTCATCTTGAGATACGTCAGTCTGTCCACAGACTTGTGAGACAGACGTGAGCGTTTCTCGGTGACCACGCCACCAGCTGCACTGAAGCAGCGCTCGGACAGCACGCTGGAAGGGGGGCAGGACAGCACTTCCAGGGCGTACTGCGCCAGCTCGCTCCAGATCTCCATGCGCTTGACCCAATACTCCATGGGATCAACAGGGGCATCGCTGTCAAGCCCGCTGTACGACCCCATGTAGTCAGCCACCATGCGGGTCAGGCGCTGGCTGTGACCGGAGGAGGATGCTGCTGCATGCATCTCCTCTCTAGTCACTGCTGCCGGAGCCTCTACAGTCCTGTAGAGCTCGTGGCTGAGAGACAGCAGGTCTGTGGGGCGCTTGCTGCTGCTGGATGCAGGCACCTGCTGCTGCCTCTGTGCTGGCTGCTGGACAGTGGGGGTGGAAGGCTGGGGGAAGGCTTCCTCCAAGCGCTCAACAAGGGCCTGCTGCAAGCTCCTTATTTGTTGCGCTGGGTCTCCTCCTGCAGGCGGCAGGAACTGGCTCAACTTCCCCTTGAGGCGTGGGTCCAACATCATGCTGATCCAGATGTCCTCCCTCTGCTTCATCTGGATCACCCTGGGGTCCCTGCGCAGGCACGTCAGCATGTGCGCTGCCATTGGGAAGAGGCGGGCCACGTCTGCTGGCACATCGACGTCAGTGCTGTCCTCATCCTCCTCCTCTGCCGCCTCATCCTCTCTCCACCCCCGCACCAACTCAGCTGCGCTGTGCTGATCCCCCTCATCAGCAGCCAGGTCAGGGACCTCCACCAAGTCCTCCTCCTCCTCCCCCTCAGAGGTGGACTGCGCAGCTGGTTTGCGCTCCTGCTGGTCCAAGGCTGCCGCTCCCTGTTCCAGCAAAGCATCGAGGGCCCTGTTCAGCAGAGAAACCAGGGGCACCCACTCGCAGACCATAGCATGGTCCCTGCTCACCATGTTTGTGGCCTGCAGGAAGGGAGCCAGCACTAAGCACACCTGCTGCATGTGCCTCCAGTCATCATCGGGGACGATGGACGGGATGTTGCTGGTCTTGTCCCTTCTCTGAGCTGCGGAAACAGTGGCCAGGGCAAGGTACTGTTTGACAGCGCGCCTCTGTTCAACCAGACGCTCCAACATCGCCAGGGTGGAGTTCCAGCGAGTCGGAACGTCAAGGATCAGCCGATGGCGTGGCAGATCCAGCTCCTTTTGCACGTCTTCCAGGCTCGCACAGGCTGCAGCCGAGCGCCGGAAGTGACGCACAACATTCCTTGCCGTTTCCAGCAGTTCGCCCATCCCCTGGTAGGTGCGCAGGAACTTCTGCACCACCAGGTTCAGCACGTGGGCAAGACAGGGGATGTGGGTCAGGTTTCCCCTGTCTATTGCGGCAACCAGATTGGCCCCATTGTCGGCCACCACCTCTCCGACTCTGAGGCCTCTGGGGGTCAGCCAAATCCTCTCCTGCTCCTGGAGTTTGGCCAACACATGGGTTGCCGTCAGCTTGGTCTTCCCAAGGCTGACCAAGTGCAGCAGCGCTTGGCAGTGGCGGGCCTTCACGCTGCTGCTGAGGCGGGGGGTTTGGCCAGGTGTGCCGGAGGATGGCAGAGGATCGGAGGAACCTGCTGCAGTTCCCCTGAGCCTGCGGGGTGGCACCACCCACTGTGTTGCTGCTGCTGCTGTGCCCGCTGCTGCTCTCCCATCCTCACCCCCTTCCACCAAGCTGACCCAGTGGACAGTGAAGGACAGGTAGCGGCCTGTCCCGAAGCGGCTGCTCCAGGAGTCCATGGTGACATGGACCCTTTCACCAACCGCGTGCTCCAGCCCTCGCTCCACATTGGCCATCACAAAGCGGTGCAGTGCAGGAATGGCCTTGCGGGCAAAGAAGTGTCTGCTGGGGAGCTGCCAGTCTGGGGCTGCGCAAGCAAGCAGCGCACGAATGTCGATCCCCTCCTGCACGAGCGTGTACGGCAGGAGTTGGGAGCACATGGCCCGTGCCAGCAAGCCGTTCAGCTGCCGCACGCGACGGCTGCTGGGAGGCAGAGCCCTAACCACCCCCTGGAAGGACTCGCTCAAAAGGCTCTGGCGTGGCCTTTTGCTGACACGGGAATCAGCAGACACAGCAGAGGAGGCCACTGAGGACTGGCTGCCAGAACAGGCCTCAGTGTCGGCGGCAGGAGTTGCAGAGGGGGGAGGAGCAGTGCGTTTCCGCACTCCTGCTGGTGCTGCTGGAGGAGCAGGAGGGCGGGTGGCTGCTGTTGCTGCTGCTGCTGCTGAAGGCTGTGCAGTGATGGGTGTGGTGCCACTGCCAGCAGCAGATGCCTTCAGCCTCTGGAACTCCTCATGCTGGTGGAAATGTTTAGCCGCAAGGTGGTTGATGAGCGAGCTGGTGCTGAACTTTAAGGGGTCTGCACCTCTGCTCAACTTCCGCTGACAGTGGTTGCAAGTGGCGTACTTGCTGTACACAGTGGGCATGGTGAAAAACCGCCAGATTGGTGACAGAAACTTCCCCCTACGGCATGGAAGCGCTGCTGCCTGTCTCCCTGTGGTGGTTGGAGGGGGGGCTTGGGTGCGGCTGGGGGTGGTACTGGCTGATGCTGCTGCTGCTGCTGCTGAGCCTGAGACACCAGCAGGCTGTGGGACGCTGCCAATGCTTGCAATGATGCGCCTCCTTGCAAGGCCCACAAGCGCATCCTCCTCCTCCTCCTCAGAGCTGCTGAGGACGACATCCCCTGGAGGTGGTGGCACCCAGTCTCTGTCTGTCACCGGGTCATCATCATCCTCCCCCTCCTGAAACATGTCCTGCTGGGATGAGGACCCCCCAAACTCCTCTCCTGATGCATGGATGGGCTGCTTGACTGTCGCCACAGTCTTGCTGTCCAATCCCTCATCCCCCAAAGTGCCCATCAGCATCTCCTCCTCAAGATCGCCAACAACAGCAGACAATTTACTCATGATGCCTGGGGTCAAAAGACTGCTGAATGACAGGTCGGCGAGTGACGGTGAACTGGCCTCCTCCCCAGACCCTGCTGGGCGGCTGCTGCGAACAGGGGTGGTGGTGGTGGTGAGGGTGGAGGCCTCGGATGCAGAGCTGATGGCGGGCTGCTCATCCTCCGTCATGAGTTGCACCACAGTGTCTGCATCCTTTTCCTCAATGGGACGTTTCCGACCCGGCTGGAGGAAAATGGGAGCAGGTGCTACACGCTGCTGCTGCTGTGTCTCTGCAGCGTGAGTTGCAGATGCTCCTGCTGGGCGGCGCCCAAGGCGTCCACGGCCAGTGGCTATGGGAGGAATGTTAGCCACTGACGCTGCTGCTGCTGCTGCGGAACTGTGCATGGTGGCGCGCAGGGTCGGACTGGGACACTAAGGGCCCACCAAGGAAGTTTCAGCCTGGGCCCCCCCCCCCGATCCCCTCCTCCTCGCCACCCCCCCCCCCCCCCCCCCCCCATTTTGGGCTCACATACACATGTACTCTAGAAATTTTGCATGAGTTTATGGTAGGGAAAAGATTGTGAGCACTTCTGCAGCGAAAGTAAATGGGTGTCACCACGCACTGGAACATCGGCGTGGTCACGATGAGTCATGGGCAGACTTAAAAAAAAAAAAAAACACAACATAAGTAGCGGTGTTATTCACAGAGATTAGGTCCGACCGGATACATTTTAGATAAAATATTCAAGTAGTTACATGCCTCATGATAATTCATCAAGTAGTCAAATCGCAGCAGATTTTCCGACAAAATGCAATCAGGTTGGCGGCTGATACCCCCACAAAATGCAATCAGATTGGCGGCAGATACCCCCCAAAATGCAATCAGGTTGGTGCCAGATACCCCCCCCAAAAGTGGGCAGCAGTGACCAGAAAATCGTAATGTGGGCAGCAGACACCTGAAAATCGCAATGTGGGCAGCAGTGACCAGAAAATCGTACTGTGGGCAGCAGACACCAGAAAATCGTAATGTGGGCAGCAGACACCTGAAAATCGCAATGTGGGCAGCAGTCACCAGAAAATCGTAATGTGGGCAGCAGACACCTGAAAATCGTAATGTGGGCAGCAGACACCAGAAAATCGCAATGTAGGCAGCAGTGACCAGAAAATCGTAATGTGGGCAGCAGTCACCAGAAAATCATAATGTGGGCAGCAGACACCTGAAAATCGTAATGTGGGCAGCAGACACCTGAAAATCGTAATGTGGGCAGCAGACACCTGAAAATCGTAATGTGGGCAGCAGTCACCAGAAAATCATAATGTGGGCAGCAGACACCTGAAAATCGTAATGTGGGCAGCAGACACCTGAAAATCGTAATGTGGGCAGCAGACACCTGAAAATCACAATGTGGGCAGCAGACACCTGAAAATCGTAATGTGGGCAGCAGACACCTGAAAATCGTAATGTGGGCAGCAGACACCTGAAAATCGTAATGAGGGCAGCAGACACCTGAAAATCACAATGTGGGCAGCAGACACCTGAAAATCGTAATGAGGGCAGCAGACACCTGAAAATTGTAATGAGGGCAGCAGACACCTGAAAATCACAATGTGGGCAGCAGACACCTGAAAATCGTAATGTGGGCAGCAGACACCTGAAAATCGTAATGTGGGCAGCAGTCACCAGAAAATCATAATGTGGGCAGCAGACACCTGAAAATCGTAATGTGGGCAGCAGACACCAGAAAATCGCAATGTGGGCAGCAGTGACCAGAAAATCGTAATGTGGGCAGCAGTGACCAGAAACCCCCCTCCCTCACCTAGGGGCCCCCCCTCCAGAATTGCAGCCAGCGGCAAATAATCACTTACCAGCATGACGGAGATGAGATCCGTAGCTCTGCGTGCCGCTGGCTGGTCTGCTCTCTGCTTCCTGAACTGACTGTCCAATCACGCTCTCGCAGTACTTCCTGCGAGAGCGTGATTGGACAGTCAGTTCAGGAACCAGAGCAGACCAGCCAGCGGCACGCAGAGCTACGGATCTCATCTCCGTAACTCATGCCGTTAAGTGATTCTTCCCCGCTGGCTGCAATTCTGGAGAGGGGGGGGAGCGCGGAAGGGGGGCCCCTAGGTGAGGGAGGGGGGGGGGAGGCTTCCGCCCCTCCCCGCCGATCTGTGCACAATGTCCCCCCTTCCTGCGCTTAGCCCCCCTCCTTTTTAGCACTGGGGCCCCCAGGAGGCGAGACGGCCGGGGCCCACCGATGGGACCATCGGTGGTTCGGTGGGCCTGTCCGAGGCTGGTGGCGCGCCCGCGGCCGCGGCTTGCCACAATGCTGCTCCCTCTCCTCCTGATTCCCTTGCTGCCCTTCCCCTTGCCCAAACCGCGCTGGCTGCCACTTCCAGACATCTTAAATGTTTTGGGCGTATAGACAAAAGTTTTGTAAAAGGGCGGGTGAAAAGTGGGGTACTTTAATGGAGTGGGTTGGTTGGTGAGGTGACTGAGTGAGTGTCCCCTAGTACAGTAAGTAAGTAGTAACAGTCAGGAAGTACAACTAGCAGTTACAATAATCAGTAGTAATCACAAGTAAATTTAGTGTGTGTACACTCAGACAGTGAGTGCACGCACGCAGGAGCTAGTAGCCTATGAACACAGTGACTGAGTGTCCTAGACTCCTAGTACAGTAAGAGTAAGTAGTAACAGTAAGTAGAACTAACTAATTACAATAATCAATCAGCGATCAGAAGGAAATGGAGTGTGGGTGTGTACACTCAGACAGTGAGTGCACGCACGCAGGAGCTAGTAGCCTATGAACACAGTGACTGAGTGTCCTAGACTCCTAGTACAGTAAGAGTAAGTAGTAACAGTAAGTAGAACTAACTAATTACAATAATCAATCAGCGATCAGAAGGAAATGGAGTGTGGGTGTGTGTACACTCAGACAGTGAGTGCACGCACGCAGGAGCTAGTAGCCTATGAACACAGTGACTGAGTGTCCTAGACTCCTAGTACAGTAAGAGTAAGTAGTAACAGTAAGTAGAACTAACTAATTACAATAATCAATCAGCGATCAGAAGGAAATAGAGTGTGGGTGGTGTGTGTACACTCAGACAGTGAGTGACCGCACGCAGGAGCTAGTAGCCTATGAACACAGTGACTGAGTGTCCTAGACTCCTAGTACAGTAAGAGTAAGTAGTAACAGTAAGTACAACTAACTAATTACGATAATCAATCAGCGATCAGAAGGAAATGGAGTGTGGGTGTGTGTACACTCAGACAGTGAGTGCACGCACGCAGGAGCTAGTAGCCTATGAACACAGTGACTGAGTGTCCTAGACTCCTAGTACAGTAAGAGTAAGTAGTAACAGTAAGTAGAACTAACTAATTACAATAATCAATCAGCGATCAGAAGGAAATGGAGTGTGGGTGTGTGTACACTCAGACAGTGAGTGCACGCACGCAGGAGCTAGTAGCCTATGAACACAGTGACTGAGTGTCCTAGACTCCTAGTACAGTAAGAGTAAGTAGTAACAGTAAGTAGAACTAACTAATTACAATAATCAATCAGCGATCAGAAGGAAATGGAGTGTGGGTGTGTGTACACTCAGACAGTGAGTGCACGCACGCAGGAGCTAGTAGCCTATGAACACAGTGACTGAGTGTCCTAGACTCCTAGTACAGTAAGAGTAAGTAGTAACAGTAAGTAGAACTAACTAATTACAATAATCAATCAGCGATCAGAAGGAAATGGAGTGTGGGTGTGTGTACACTCAGACAGTGAGTGCACGCACGCAGGAGCTAGTAGCCTATGAACACAGTGACTGAGTGTCCTAGACTCCTAGTACAGTAAGAGTAAGTAGTAACAGTAAGTAGAACTAACTAATTACAATAATCAATCAGCGATCAGAAGGAAATAGAGTGTGGGTGGTGTGTGTACACTCAGACAGTGAGTGACCGCACGCAGGAGCTAGTAGCCTATGAACACAGTGACTGAGTGTCCTAGACTCCTAGTACAGTAAGAGTAAGTAGTAACAGTAAGTACAACTAACTAATTACGATAATCAATCAGCGATCAGAAGGAAATGGAGTGTGGGTGTGTGTACACTCAGACAGTGAGTGCACGCACGCAGGAGCTAGTAGCCTATGAACACAGTGACTGAGTGTCCTAGACTCCTAGTACAGTAAGAGTAAGTAGTAACAGTAAGTAGAACTAACTAATTACAATAATCAATCAGCGATCAGAAGGAAATGGAGTGTGGGTGTGTGTACACTCAGACAGTGAGTGCACGCACGCAGGAGCTAGTAGCCTATGAACACAGTGACTGAGTGTCCTAGACTCCTAGTACAGTAAGAGTAAGTAGTAACAGTAAGTAGAACTAACTAATTACAATAATCAATCAGCGATCAGAAGGAAATGGAGTGTGGGTGTGTGTACACTCAGACAGTGAGTGCACGCACGCAGGAGCTAGTAGCCTATGAACACAGTGACTGAGTGTCCTAGACTCCTAGTACAGTAAGAGTAAGTAGTAACAGTAAGTAGAACTAACTAATTACAATAATCAATCAGCGATCAGAAGGAAATAGAGTGTGGGTGGTGTGTGTACACTCAGACAGTGAGTGACCGCACGCAGGAGCTAGTAGCCTATGGACAGTGACTGAGTGTCCTAGACTCCTAGTACAGTAAGAGTAAGTAGTAACAGTAAGTACAACTAATTACAATAATCAATCAGCGATCAGAAGGAAATGGAGTGTGGGTGTGTGTACACTCAGACAGTGAGTGCACGCACGCAGGAGCTAGTAGCCTATGAACACAGTGACTGAGTGTCCTAGACTCCTAGTACAGTAAGAGTAAGTAGTAACAGTAAGTAGAACTAACTAATTACAATAATCAATCAGCGATCAGAAGGAAATGGAGTGTGGGTGTGTGTACACTCAGACAGTGAGTGCACGCACGCAGGAGCTAGTAGCCTATGGACAGTGACTGAGTGTCCTAGACTCCTAGTACAGTAAGAGTAAGTAGTAACAGTAAGTAGAACTAACTAATTACGATAATCAATCTGCGATCAGAAGGAAATAGAGTGTGTGTTGTGTGTGTACACTCAGACAGTGAGTGCAGTGCGCACACGCAGGAGCTAGTAGCCTATATGAACAGTGACAGTGAGTGTCCCTACGGGTACAGTAAGAGTAAGTAGTAAGTAAGTACAACTAACTAACAATAATCTATCAGTAATCAGAAGGAAATAGAGTGTGTGTACACACAGACAGTGAGTGAGTGCACACACGCAGGAGCTAGCTAGTAGCCTATAAACAGTGACAGTCAGTGAGTGTCCTACTCCTAGTACAGTATAACTACAATACTATTAGTAAAGGACAGCAGAAATACTGGTATAGATGAGAGAAATAAACAGAGGACAGCTGCCCACAGAGGCAAGGCCCCCCTGAGGCCTAAACCTGTAAGCTTGCAGCAGCTGCCTGTCTCTAATGTAACACACAAGCTACTAACTAAAATACAATGTCTATCTAACTAACAACAATATAGGTGTATATGGCAGGTGTAGGTGAGCAAAAACGCTAGGTAAATGATCACAATAGAGCACTTGCTAAGCCAAAGCACAAAGGAGCAACTCTCTCTCTGTACAAGTCTCAGGCAAGCATGGAGAAACGGAACATGGCGGCCGCTATTTATAGGGTAGGGGCTGGCCAGGGTCCCACTCTGTGATTGGCTGCCGTCAGAGGGCCTGGGAGCCCTCTGATTAGCTCTAAGGACATCAATCTGGGCTATGACGCTATTCGAGCTCGGTACCGAGCTCGAATAGCGCCGGGTTGCTCGAATAGCTCGAATAGTGAATGGGCTATTCGAGTGTACTCGGATAGCCCATTCGAATAGCTCCAGCTATTCGGAGCTCGAATACCGAGCTCGAATAGCTGAAAAAGAGCTCGAATATTCGAGCTACTCGAATATTCGAGCTCTGCTGAGCACCACTGGTTGAAAATTCTATTTGAACATTCTTAGTCAAATTTTAAACTATTGTAAACGTACTTACACAAATTTGGACCAACTGTTATAATCTAATGGGTGTTGCAAAAATATATTCACAATAACTTGCAATTTTGCAATGCAGCACAGAATTTGAAGATCCTACTACCAACCAGGAAAATAATTGGATTAGGGGAAAAAAAATACAACCTACAGATAGCCAGTGACTGACCCCATGCTTCAAATCAAGCTCTTTCTCAATTGGACATGCTGGTAATAATTGTTGGAAAAACTGGCTAACATTTCATATGCATGCTCTTTCGATTCATTTTCGATTGACATTCAATTGAAAAAAATCGAATCAGAATTTGAAAATATTGTATCCATTCTGTATGCTTGCTTTGTTCCATACTCGATTGATCTCCTATGTGAATATTGATCTGATCACTCGCTCGAATAGGATCAGAAGTGAAGATCGCATGGTGTGCACCAGACTATAGGAAAACATAGGGAATTAACTACTTAACCTCCAAGGGTTTTTGCCCTTAAAAGCCAGAGAAATTTTCAGTGCTCCTTCCATTCATTCGGCTATAACTTTCTTACTACTTATCACAATGAAACAGTCTATTTCCTGTTTTTTTTTTTTGCCACCAATTAGGCTTTCTTTGGGGGGGGTACTTTTTGCTAAGAATTACTTTATTCTAAATGCATTGTAACAGGAAAAATAAGAACAAAAATGGGAAAAATTCAATATTTCTCAGTTTTGCGCCATTATAGTTTTAAAATAGTACATGCTACCATAATAAAAACCCGCACATTTTATTTGCCCACTTGTCCCGGTTATTGCAGTGTTTAAAATATTTCCCTAGTACAATGCATGGCGCCAACATTTTATTTGGAAATAAAGGTGCATTTTTTCAGTTTTGCGTCTGTCACTATTTACAAGCCCATAGTTTAAAGCTATATCTCTTGACATACATATTAAAAAGTTCAGTCCCTAAGGTTACTATTTATGGGGGTTTTTTTTATTTTTTTTTATTTTAATGCAAAAAAAAACAAACGATTTGGTTGATTATGGGATAATGTGGGATATAAAGCATTAATTTTAAATATATTTGTTGGTCTTTTAAAAAAAATATTTGTGTGTAGGTGTAATTTTACTATTTGGCCACATGATGTCCATGCGCATTACTTCCTATTGCATCTCTATAGTACGATAAATAGGGAGTAATGCGTGCATGGGTTCCATTGGTAGTAAACAAATGAACGTGGCATCTCTTTGATGCCAGCGCTCCCATTCATTCATCTCCTGTCTAACGATCGGTGGCGATAACGAGCGCAAGGGGGGGGGGGGGTGAACTGCAGTGCGTGGTGGGAAGGGATGTAGTAGCTACGTCTTTGCAAGGGGAAGAGGGAATTTGCAAGTACGTATTTACTCGTCGGGGGGGGGGGGGGGGGGAGTAGTTAAAGTTCACTCAGGGCATTGACAGAGTGAGAATAAAAACAGCACAGTTCAAATATCAGTCAAAAGTATCTTGCTAGCTAAATACATAGATATGATATAAAATAGAAAATAGAAAAAAAAAGGGTAGCAGGAAAAAAGGGCGCAGGACGAGGGTGGACAAAAAGGGCGCCACCATAGACTTTAATGTAATTAAAAAAATATAGTTAACAACATTAGAACATTATAGTTTTTGAAGTAGTTATCCTTTTAGTAGCTTGCAACGTTTTAGTTTTTGTCATATTATTTTGTTTATATGTACAGATTTTATGTTATCAAAGATATTGGCCTCAATTCACTAAGCTTAAAGAGGAACTCCAGTGAAAATAATTTAATATAAAAAGGTGCTTAATTTTTACAATAATTATGTATACATGATTTAGTCAGAGTTTGCTCATTGTAAAATCTTTCCTCTCCCAGATTCACATTCTGACATGTATTACATGGTGACATTGTTACTGTGGGCAGATTATGTAGCTGTTCTGGCTTTAACAGACAGCTATAAACAGCCATTTCCTGTGTGTGTCATTGTTACATTGTGGCAGTTTGCCCAGAGTACCGTACGGTACCAGAGCCTCTTGTGGGAGGGGTTTCAGCACAAAATCAGTCATACAGCGCCCCCTGATGGTCTGTTTGTGAAAATCATTATATTTTTCATGTAAAAGTGGGTATCAGCTACTGATTGGGATAAAGTTCAATTCTTGGTCGGAGTTTCTCTTTAACTCCTGTCTTTAATAACTCTTCTGAGCTGTTTTACAGTTATCACAATTATATCACCATGGTGATAACTGTAAAACAGCTCAGAAGAGTTATTAAAGACAGGAGTTAAGCTTAGTGAATTGAGGCCATTATCATTTCTACGTGTAAAAGGGTGTTTCTGCAGAGGGAGTGGTTAGGGTTAGGCAACACCAGGGGGAGTAGTTAGGGTTAGGCACCACCCGTGCGGTGGCTAGTTTTAGGCAACACCAGGGGAAGGGTTAGGGCTAGGCACCACTGGGGGGTTAGGTTTAGGCACCCCCGGGGAGGGGGGTAATTAGGGTTTGGCACCACTGGGTAATTAGGAGACTAGGTTTGGGTTAAGCTGTATTGTTGAATTACATAGCAACGTTTATATCTTTTCATTATTAATTCCCTATGTAATTACAATAGTATTCATCGTTAACCAAGTTTGACATTTCTTTATCAAGCCAAGCCCTTTTTGCACTGCGCCCTTTTTTCATGCACGCAAAAAAAGTGCTGTCCTAACTCCTTAACTCTCATGTAAGTCTGCATCTGGAATATGGACTCTAGCTCGGGAAATCACATTACAGGAAGGATGTTGGAGTTTTGGAGCAACTGCAGAGACAAGAAGCCACAAAATAGATCAGATTAGACAAGCTGCTGAGATAAACTGGGCTTATTTACTGTAATTTTTACCATCAATGTGTGGAAAACTTGATTACTATTATCAAATTTACTAGAAACTGATGCCGCAAGCAATGAGGATAGATTTTTGGCTAAAATCAATTGAATCAGTTGAATACTTTAGGCAGAAGATATTGCTTGATCGGCAGCTGGTCAGGAGCACATTCGTTGTGGCGTTTCATTTCAGGATGTCCGGCTTGCAAAGTTGGCAGTGAAGCTTACGCTCAATTATCAGTCAAAGGCCTTGATTCACAAAGCTGTGCTAATGCATAGCACGGCTGTGCTATGCATGTAGTGCACAATGTTACTCGTGCGAAGTTGTACGTGCACACAGTTTTACATGTGCGCGCTAACAAAGCTCTTCACGTGTTAACGTGGCACAATGCGTGCACGCATATAAAAAGGAATTTGCATGATAGCCAGGGCTGGTTCTCTCATTAAGCAAGGTGAAACATTAGCAACAGGCGCAAAGATTACAGGGGCAACATGTTTGTACTGTGTTTACACTACAGCATGCAGTCAGATTAAGAAGAGAAGCGAGAGGCGTGTGAGGTGAAGGTGTCATCATTAAGGAAAAGCAGCTTATTGTGCTGTGTGAGGAGTCTGACAGTGAGTGAGGAGTGGGGAGGCACAACAGCAACAGTGTTTTATTTGACTTGCACAGCAGAAGGGAGGAGATGGCATTGCTGTCCTGACTGAGGAGGAATGGAGTGGCTGAGGGTGAGCAGTGTGTCTGTCACAGACTCACAGCTAGCCAATGTGCTATCGTGTTGAGCTGCAGCATGTCATGTGAGAACATCAATTGAAGCAGAGTAAATTGTCGGGTCTTGTGCGATCATTCCAAATGGGGGGGGGGGGGGGGGGGGGCATCCTTACAAGTTTGCCTCAGGCAGCAAAAAAGTCTTCAACCGGCCCTGCTGATAGCATATTTTCTGTTTTTCTAGGCAGCTCTCTCTGCATTTGACTTGCTTTGCTTGTTGTAAGTCTTTGAGTTTAGAGACACCTAAAACACAGAACCCAAAAAAGTAATTATATAAAAATAAAACCAGACTATGCATCCATAGATATAGATGATTGTATATTGAACTGGCAAAACGGGGTTAATGTACCATGCTATTCCAGGGCCGGATATCTGTAAAGCCATAAAGGCTTGGTTCTTGGGTGGCTGATGTCCAAAGGGGTGGCTGGACGTGGAAACATGGAAGCTGCTGACCAAGAGAGCTGTATATTAAAGAGAGGGGCTGCAGTACATAGATGTTACACATGGAAGAGGGGCCTGTACTTGGAATTGTAATGGATTGCGGAGATGCCGCCGCGCGGTCTGGCAGCGGGGCGGCTGTCTCCGCGTACAGACCGGCGGTTTCCGCACAGCAGCATGCGTCCGGTTTGCCTGGGCCTTCTAGTGCACACAGATGGAGAGCTACGCGCGCACGCTAGAAGGCAAGCCCTTTATGCCAGTAGGAGAGGGATCAGCTGATCAGGTCGATCAGCTGATCCCAGCGCGGTTACTGATTGGCTGAGTGGTGCAGGGCGGCGCGGAGGAATGCTGCAGTATATATAGATCTTGCTGGTCAGTCTCTGGTTGTCTGCCGTTGCGAATACTTACGTGTGAGCACTCAGAACTCAGTCGGATCCCACAGTGTGTTAGAACCAGGTGGACCTGGGAATTCACACTTAGCCAGATTACTGCTGCGTTATACTTTAGACCAGTTCCGGGGTGTTTAGACCAAGGACCTCACACCCAAGCTTAGGATCACTGTGTCATTTCTGTGTTATACTTTAGACCAGTTCCGAGGTGTTGAGACCAAGGACCTCACACCCAAGCTTAGGATCACTGTGTCATTACTGTGTTATACGTTAGACCAGTTCCGGGGTGTTGAGACCAAGGACCTCACACCCAAGCTTAGGATTACTGTGTCATTGCTGAGCTATTCTCTAGACTAGTTCCTGGGTGTCGAGACCAAGGACCTCACACATCAGACTAGGACTGTGCTTTATATCTGTTATGACTATTTGCTCTGTCGACCTCTCTCTTGCTTTCTGATTCGGTACCTCTGCATATCTGCCTACCTGTTGCCACACCCTGCCTGTACCCGGTTACCGAATCAGCCTTCTGTCTTTGTACCTTATCTGCTCGTGTGTTGCCGACCTGGCCTGCCCGACCCTCCAGGCTGTCACTCATCCCTTGAGTGCTCAGTCTATCTGTACTAGCTGTGACACTATTCCACCAAGTGTCAGTTAGCTATTAGGACTCCTGCTCCTCAGAGAGTCTGGCCTGCTAAGCAGCCAGTGGCCTCTACTCCTCTGGAGTCCCCTGGCTGCAGTACAGTCTATTATCTGATCACCAAATAACACTGGTCGCCAGGTTCTCTCTATTCCCTATCTCAAGGAGATAGTCCCTGCACAGCCGAGGGCTACCTGCCCCTCAGGTGGTTCCTGGCCGAGCTGCCTGTGTCTCCCGCCTCACGGGAGATAGCCTACAGTTACACCAAACACTAACACTTCATTGGGTGTCCAGAGTTTAGTCATACTTGTATTATTGGTGATTCTGCAGATCATCCATAATCAAGTATACATCTGTATTATTGATGATTCTGCAGATCATCAATAATCAGATTCTCTCTGTTTGCTGACACCAATCGTTACAGGAATAAGAAGGCTGCTGCAGTACATAGAAGGACAAAAACAAGACAGTTGACCTTGGGTTGAAAAGTATAAAACCGGCTTTGTCAAGGACAAAAGGATGGAGGCAAATAGACTTCATTGCAAATGGGCTGTAAAATGCAAAGGTTGTTTACCTTTATTTCAATAATGAGTTTTACAAGAGATCTATCTCCTTTATGATCTTGCTGTTCTTCTCAGAAATCAGTTGAAAGTGGATGAGAGGGAGCACAGGGGGTTTTGTTACTTTACAAATATTATTTCGTTGTGACTTTGACACACATTTGGGCACCAAAATAGTATTTTATATCCATTTTTAACAAACAAAAATCAAATCCTATTGCCAAAGGTGCAACAATGCTCTCCTGCATTAAGAAAAAAAGAACACTTTCCAACCTAAAAAGTGTATATGAAAGTTAATTTTTAAATACAAAGGGGTACAGCGTTACACTTGCGCCTGGTACATACAGCCAATTGGATTTGCCAATTACTGGCCAATTGTATCACCTTCATGTAGTATGAGGGTTTACAGAATTTGAAAATTAAAATTAACAGATTGTGCATATAAGCTCTTTTGCTACATGGAAGTGGTAAAGTTAGCCAGTCAATATTGTGTGGGTAGACATCTATTAACAATCTGTGTAAAGTGTGTGAAAGATTTGATTGCTCTCAGATCAGATTTGATCTGGTAGCTGGTAGGGATTGATCTGATGGCCATCTATTAGTCTGGAGAAAAGACAATGGTGTGTACACAATTGAAATATTAATGAAAGATCTTAAGCCGCATCTACACGGGTAGATGCGGCTCCGATGTTCCTTATCAATCGAGCCGCTGATGCGGCTCGATTGATAAGATCCAACAGGACGGATCTCCCCACCGCCGATTCCCTGCTCGCTCCCCGCGAGGGGACAATGGCAGGAAATCGAGCAGAAGATAAGCGGCGCCGGCGGGGACGAGCGGGGAATCGAATCCGGCGCACGTGCAGTAAGCGGGGACGCGGCGGGCACGCGCGGGGACGCGGAAGAGGCGATCCGGCGGCTAATCGAGCTGCCGGATCGGAGCCGCATCTACGCGTGTAGATGCGGCTTTAGACCAATTTTCCATCTTCCATGTAGTATGAGAGCTTATGCTACATACACACTTGAGATAAAAGTCTTTGGAAAAGGCAAGATCACAGACCAATTTTACCCCATTCCATGTAGTATATGAGCATACTCTACACCAGGGGTCCCCAAACATTTTGGGTCGAGGGCCAGGTCAACATACTTCAGACTGCTGGGGGGCCGGAGTATACATAAAATGATGTAGAAATCTTTGCGGACCAGACAGTAAAGCATACCCAGGGGATAACCAGCAGTAGACAGCAGTGTCACCTGATGTGGAATTTGATTGGAAACCAGCGAATTACTGCTTTCTGGCTTCCATGTGGATGGGTGGTGCCAGCACTACTATTCTATATGTGGACCACCAATATTTAAAGATGTAGCTGACCGCATCTATAATTAATAGATTTTGTGAGTAGGGGCCGGTAAAAAAGCCTCAGGGGGCCACATTCGGCCCGCGGGCCTTAGTTTGAGGACCACTGCTCTACACAGTCTATTCTATGGAGCTGAACTCCTCATCAGATAAATATCTTTGCAAGATGCTGCACACAAAGATGCTGCACACATTCAAAAGATCAGTATCTGCAAAAGATCAGTTCCTGCATATCAGCAGATCAGATCCACCAGGATGGATCTTCAGATCTGCAGATGATTGTCAGATATGCAAGATGAATGCCTGTTAAACAAAGTGTGTATGAGGATCTGCAGATATCATAGACTATGAATGCATTTTGCAGGAACGGATCTTTTGCAGGAACAGATCTTTTGCAGATACTGATCTTTTGAATGTGTACAGCATCTTTGTGTGCAGCATCTTGCAAAGATATTTATCTGATGGGGAGTTCAGCTCAATAGAATAGACTCTCATACTACATGGAAGGTGGTAAAATTGGTCTAAGATCTTTCATTAATCTTTCAAGTGTGTACACACCATTAGAGTTGATCTATTTAAAATGCATAAATACATCAGAGGGCAATAGAAAAGCTTGGCAGGTTAACTTAAAGCTACATGCTCGCCTTGCGACCATGTTAGATGGATCCCAGCAATCCAATGTAAAAATGTTCTAAAGTAAAAGTGTAATATTCTAAGTAAAAAAAAAGTAAAATATTCTAAGTAAAAGTGTAACTTCTGGTAAACATATTTTTGCAAATTGCAGTAACCCTCATAGTATAACTGTAGTTTCTGGTGAATCTGGTACCCGCACCCGACCCGCACACGCAGACCCGATACCCGCACCCAACCCACAACCCGATTAAAATCAAAACGGGTACGCAAACCTGACTCGCAATTCGAGTAACCCGTGGGTACCTGACCTGATGCAAGCCTCTACTTCAAGACACTATAACATAAAAGACTAAGGGCTTGATTCACAATGCTGTTCTGTTAAATTAACTCACCTTATTTATTAACTCACAATTCTCTCCTTAAATGACTTAACATTCTCTCCTTAAATGACTTAACTCATGATTTAGTTCTCCTTATCTAACTTAACTCACGGTTTAGCTCTCCTTAACTGACTTATTTTAGTGTATAACTCTTTTTAACTGACTTAAATCATGGTTTAGCTCCCCTTAACTGACTTAATTCATTGTATAAATCCTTAAAGAGACTCTGTGATGAAAAAAAAAAGTTCTCCTGGGGATACTCACCTCGGGAAGGGGAAGCCTCTGGATCCTATCGAGGCTTCCCCCATCCTCCTCAGTCCCACGGTGATCTCGCTCAGTCCACTGAATGCACAGTGGACAATTTGTCAGGCTGTGCAATATTTACCTTTCCCTGTTCCAGCAGGGGCGCTATTACGTCTCTAGGAAGAGAAATAGGTGGAAATAGCCAATCTCAGTCGCTTGCGCCTGCGCAGTAGAGTAGACCCGACTGGGATCGACTATTTCTGCCTATTTCGGACTGCGTCTGCACTGGAGCCAAAAAGGTAAATATTTACATGCCCGCTGTTCAGAGGGGCAGCAAAAGACCACCGTAGGACACAGGAGGACGGTGGAAGCCTCGTTGGGATCCAAAGTTTTCCCTCTCCTGACGTGACTCCCTCCCAGAATTTTTTTTAGTTACAGATCCTCTTTAACTGATTTAAATCATGGTTTAGCTCTCCTTATCCATTTATCTCATTAATTCTCTTTCCTTATTTGTTTATTTCCTACTCCTTACAGTTAAGGTGAAAAATAAGTAACCTTTGTGAATCAACCCCTACGTGTTCTTTTAAAGTAGTGTTCACAGTATACTTACTAGTCCCTATAAATTCAAACAGACTTTATTGTTGACCTACGTGAAGTGCAGAAGGTTTGCAATTGAAGGAGCAGCATTGTAAAATGCTCAAAGAATGTAGATTACCAGTGATCATGTTCCACCCTAGGAAATGCTAGCAAAGGCTTCAAACTAAAATTACTTTATTTCACCTTTATTTCACTTTTAAAAGCTGCCACACACGTGCAGACCACATCCCAGCTCTCTGGATATTGTAAATGGGATAGTGTCCTTGTGTTTAATAGAGATGGCTCGAACCTCCGAATTTCTGTACGCGAACCTCGAACGTGAACCTCCGCAAAAAGTTTGGCCAGAAAAGTGATGGCAAAGATGTTTCAAGGGGTCTAACATCTGAGTTTTTGCATGGGGGAGTGGGATACACGCCAAAAGTCCCGGGGAAAAATCTGGATTTGATGCAAAGCAGCGTTTTAAGGGCAGAAATCACATTGCATGCTAAATTGGAGGCCTAAAGTGCTTTAAAACATCTTGCATGTGTATACATCAATCAGGGAGTGTAATTAGAGTACTGTTTCACACTGACAGACCAAACTCACTGTGTAACGCACTGCAAACAGCTGTTTGTGTAGTGACGGCCGTGCTGGACTACTGCACACCATGGCGAGATTGCTTTTCCTCACTCAGTGATGTCAGGTAATGTCTGACTGCCTTATAGACTTTCGATGGTTCTTTCTCTACCATTGTTAAAGCTTACATCTAATTTTTTTAAATACTTTTTCTGCTGGTGTTCAGTACCTTTAACGAGAATCTGTTATGGAGGGCAAGTCTGCCATTCATTCAACTGTGTGACTGATAAACAAGTTTCCATATTACTTTCTCAGTACCATGGTGACCACGGGTAATGCCCGGGGAATCGGTTCGATTCCGGTCCGGAGTGGGAGTCTGAGAAATGGCTACCACCACCACACACCCAAGGAAGGCAGCAGGCATGCTGTGGGCAAAGGAGCAGGAACGGCTACCACCGCACATCCAAGGAAGGCAGCAGGCATGACATGCAAGTCCCGACTCAGGGAGATAGTGCCGCAAAATAACAATATAGGAGGACTTTCAAGGCCCTGCTGTATATGAGACGAATCAACTTTAAATCCTTTAACTACAATCTGTTATGGAGGTATGCACTGACTGCCAGGTATAATACAATGTGCATACAATGTGCAGTCACAGATGCAGTGAAAGGTATACAGTGACTGCAAACAGCTGTTTGTGTAGTGATGGCCGTGCTGGACTGGTGCGCACCATGGCGAGAGTGCAGGTGAGGGCGGCTTTCCAGCCCATATGGTCGGGCTGAGGTAGCTCAATGACAGAACAACAGTGACTGTCCAGCTGATCAAATTTGGTCTGTCCACAATGAAGTAAGGACCTTATTATTATTAGACACTCATATAGCCGGCGGTCATTGCTTCATTGTGATACACAAGCCCCTTCACCGCGGCAAGGTAACGATCACGAAGGGGAATTGACACATGTACATGCCTTTTGTTTTGTTGTTGCAGCTGCAGTGCAGCCAGAAAAATTAGGCAGGCATGTACACGCACCAGAAAAATTATTATAGTGCTAGCAGCGGCCTTAAAACTTCAGGAACCCACCTTGAGTCCTGGATCCTGTTGGTGGTGGCGGAGAAGGCAGTCAAGCGGCCTGCAGGCAGAGATGCTGTGTGGGGACTGACTTCGTCATAGGGCAGGTCTGACCGTGCTTTGCAGACCAGGCATCCGTGGTCAGATTGAACCTTGACCCAACGCTGTGTGCCAAAGATGTCACCACTTGCCTTTCAACATCACGGTACAGTTTAAGTATGGCCTTTTTTGAGAAATAATTGCAGCCTGGTATCTTACACTGCGTTGTGTGTGGCTTTGCTTTTGTGTGCTGCTTTTCCTCAGGTGGTCATCCCATTGCAGTTTGTGCTTTGTATTCATGTGCCTTTGTAAGGTAGTTGTCCCTACGTGGGTCTTGGTCTTTCCATGGCTCAATTTTCGGTGGCAGAGAGTACAGATGGCATTGCTCTCATCTGAGGTAAACACACACAAAAATTTCTACACCACTGAGCCCTGTGATGATGGCACTTTGGTGATGGCTGCCGACTGAGTGTTAAGTGGGGTGCCAGAATCAGAGCAGGAGGAGGAAGATATGTCACGCTTCCATGCGGAAGCTGAACAAGATGAGGTGTTTTGTGTTAAATAGTCAACTATGTCCTGACAATATTGGGGGTTGATGGCACGTGTCTTCTTCTGAACACTGGTCGAAGGCCGCACGAAATCACGACAGTGCGACCTCGTACAGACCTGCCAGGTGGCCTGCCTCTGGCTCTGCCTCTTGTTTTGTCCATATTGGGGGGCATGAAGTGAAAGGTATGCACTGACTTGACTAATACAATGTACGGTTACACAGGTTCAGTGAACAGGTTGCAGCGACTGCTGGTACAACAATGTGCTGTTACACAGGTGCAGTTAACTGGTATGCACGGACTGGTATATAAAACAGTGTGCGGTCACACAGGTGCAGTGAACAGGTGAGCAGTGATTGGTATTACAAATGTGCAGATGTCACACACACACACAGGTACCGTGAACAGGTGCAGTGACACTGCGTGCGGTCACGTAGGTAGGTAGGTAGGTAGGTAGGTGCACTGAACAACAGGTGGTTATGCAGTGATTGTATTACAATTGTGCAGCTGTCACACACACAGGTAGTCACTGAATGTGCTGGGCCTGCCAGTGGAACAGTAGGAATTACCTACCAAGGGTGTATCTAAGCTTTCCCTGTCAGCAGCAAGGCTCTCTCCCTTCTCTAATTACTGCAGCCACACGAGTGAGTGAAATAACTGACGCTGTCTGCGTTTTATAAGGGGGGGGGCTCCAGGAGGGAGTGTAGCCTGATTGGCTACCCTATGCCTGCTGACTGTGATGTAGAGGGTCAAAGTTGACCCTAATGATGTAGTATAAGGGGCGGGTCGAACCGCCATAAAGTTCACGTTCCATTGCGAATGCGAACCACCGAAGTTTGCACGAATAAGTTTGCATGCGAACCGTTCGGGCCATCTTTAGTGTTTAATACAATCACCCACTGTCTGTTAACCCCTGTAGTGCTTCCCCAGGGTTGCAGTGCCTCAATACTGAATGTCAGAAATTATATGTGCAGTAGAGATGTATGCGAGCAGCTTGCCTGCATAGGTGAACTGCTCGCCGCGAATAGCTATGGGCAGGCTGGCCCTGTACTACTTCCGGGTTGCAATGTCTTGCAGTAGTACGCATGCTCTGGGCTGGAAGCGTATATTAGTATGCATGCCCTGGCACAAAGCTTGCCCGTCCACAGGCGCACAATCAAGGACACGCACCGCCGGGCCAGGGCATATGTACTAATGAACGCGTCCGGCCCAGAGCATGCATACTACTGCAGGACAATGCAAACCGGAAGTAGTACAGAGCCAGCCTGCCCAGAGCTATTCGCCAGCGAGCAGTTTGCCACCATATCTAATGTGCAGCAGAACTCAAAAATATACAATATATCATATAATATAAAAGGATCATGTATAGGTTGAAATGAGCACATAGAGGTGAGTGAAAAACAAAGATAGACTTGGGCATACAATTCCAAGGTGCACAACAGTGTGGCAAACCATCAATATGCTGAAACAGAAAAAAAAGGCGTCACAGGTGCCTTGTATAAAAGGGTGCTGTCATAAACTCACATTATAAAAGCTGTGATTTGTGGAACTTTGGGCGCAAGGAAGCGCCCAGATAAAATAGTTTCTCGCTCCTTATCTTCCTGCTTCCCGTCTTCTCGCTATGCAAATTGCGACATTGCATAGCAGGTGCAGAGTGTGCACCAAACATTGCACTCATTGCCTCTGCGGCAAGGGGAGGGGGTTTAATGTTTAGGCACTATGGGCAGAGGAGAGTAG